>NC_060182.1:47019151-47238410 GCF_021184085.1 Oncorhynchus gorbuscha
AGAAAAAGGCCATTCTTGAACATGGGGTGAGCCATTGTTACTAATGTGTAAATTAAGCCAGTTTGTTATTCTGAATGATTTATTTCAGATTTTAGGGGGAGAAAAACCAAAAACCATCTCATGGGTCTCCCAGTCAAGGCCAGCACAGGTATTGAACCAGCATCCGTAGCAACACAGCTTGCACTGCTATGCTGTCTTATAGCCCATTGCGCCACTCAGGCGCTGTACAACGAGTGGCCTACAGTAATACAGTAAGAGCAAAATAATCCTAAAAATAAAAATAAAAACCTTAGTGTAACAGTTCTAGTAAGTAATACTGAAGTCGTGCACAATTATCAGTTTCTAATTAGGTTTAAGTCGCCCATTCATTGTCAGTTAGAGACACAGTAAGACACAAAAGCATAATCAGTACTATTAACTCCCCCTTGTGGTGGTCTGGAGCAATGAAGTGGCAGGATACCATACTAAACCACGAGTTACCTCTAAATCCTGCAGCGTAAGCTCACAACTTTTAAAGGAGGAACCACTGTAATTACACTCACCACTAGGGACTTGACCAGGATGTTCTCGATGAGCTTAAAGTCGTTGCGCTGCAGCTGCTTGCTCTTGGAGTTGGTACCCTCCATCTCCTCGTCGGCGTAGAAACGAAAGAACTGCGACTCGTCTTTGAACTCGGTCTTCTCCAGAACTGTGACAAAGAGTTGAACTGAAGATAAATGTGGTTCACTTGAATACATCTTTAACCGGAGTCTGCGTCTGAAAAGGAACGTCACCCTGTTCCCTGGGTTATATTTGTATTTATTATGGATCCCCAAGGCAGCAGCTACTCTTCCTGGGGTCCGGCAAAATTAAGGTACTTATACAATTTAGAAAACATTCCAATACATTCATTACAAAATTCACAACACACCAGGTATGTGCCCTCAGGCTCATACTCCACTAGCACATATCGACAACACAAAATCCATGTGCACGTGTGTGTATAGTGCGCATGTTATAATGTATGTGTATGCATGTGTCTGTGCCTATGCTTGTGTTGCTTCACAGTCCCCGCTGTTCTATAAGGTGTATTTTTATCTGTTAATTTTTATTTGATTCTACTGCTTGCATCAGTTACTTGATGTGGAATAGAGTTCCATGTAGTCATGGCTACATGTAGTACTGTGCACCTCCCATAGTCAGTTCTGGACTTGGGGACTGTGAAGAGACCTCTGGTGGCGTGTCTTGTGGGGTATGCATGGGTGTCTGAATTGGTGTCTGGGCTGACAGACATTTAAGTTATATTTAGGATATGGCAAATATTAGTGGCAATATTTTCCGCCATCGTCCTCAGTAATTTTCCATCCAAGTTGTCAGACCCTGGTGGCTTGTCATTGTTGATAGACAAATTCAAAATGACATGTCTTGTCTTTCATAATTTCGTCAGATATACTTGGATGTGTAGTGTAAGCGTTTGTTGCTGGCATGTCAAGCCTAAATTTGCTAATCTTGCCAATGAAAAAATTATTTAAGTTGTAGCAATATCAGTTGGTTTTGTAAAGAATGAGCCACCTGGTTCAATGAATGTTGGAGCCGAGTTGACCGACAGTGCCTTGTGAAAGTATTCGGCCCCCTTGACTGAAAAATTGGGCGTGCAAAATTATTCAGCCCCTTTACTTTCAGTGCAGCAAACTCTCTCCAGAAGTTCAGTGAGGATCTCTGAATGATCCAATTTTGACCTAAATAACTAATGATGATTTACATTTACATTTTTACATTTAAGTCATTTAGCAGACGCTCTTATCCAGAGCGACTTACAAATTGGTGCATTCACCTTATGACATCCAGTGGAACAACCACTTTACAATAGTGCATCTAAATATTTTAAGGGGGGTGAGAAGGATTACTTTATCCTATCCTAGGTATTCCTTAAAGAGGTGGGGTTTCAGGTGTCTCCGGAAGGTGGTGATTGACTCCGCTGTCCTGGCGTCGTGAGGGAGTTTGTTCCACCATTGGGGAGCCAGAGCAGCGAACAGTTTTGACTGAGCTGAGCGGGAACTGTACTTCCTCAGTGGTAGGGAGGCGAGCAGGCCAGAGGTGGATGAACGCAGTGCCCTTATTTGGGTGTAGGGCCTGATCAGAGCCTGGAGGTACTGAGGTGCCGTTCCCCTCACAGCTCCGTAGGCAAGCACCATGGTCTTGTAGCGGATGCGAGCTTCAACTGGAAGCCAGTGGAGAGAGCGGAGGAGCGGGGTGACGTGAGAGAACTTGGGAAGGTTGAACACTAGACGGGCTGCGGCGTTCTGGATGAGTTGTAGGGGTTTAATGGCACAGGCAGGGAGCCCAGCCAACAGCGAGTTGCAGTAATCCAGACGGGAGATGACAAGTGCCTGGATTAGGACCTGCGCCGCTTCCTGTGTGAGGCAGGGTCGTACTCTGCGGATGTTGTAGAGCATGAACCTACAGGAACGGGCCACCGCCTTGATGTTAGTTGAGAACGACAGTTTGTTGTCCAGGATCACGCCAAGGTTCTTAGCGCTCTGGGAGGAGGACACAATGGAGTTGTCAACCGTGATGGCGAGATCATGGAACGGGCAGTCCTTCCCCGGGAGGAAGAGCAGCTCCGTCTTGCCGAAGTTCAGCTTGAGGTGGTGATCCGTCATCCACACTGATATGTCTGCCAGACATGCAGAGATGCGATTCGCCACCTGGTCATCAGAAGGGGGAAAGGAGAAGATTAATTGTGTGTCGTCTGCATAGCAATGATAGGAGAGACCATGTGAGGTTATGACAGAGCCAAGTGACTTGGTGTATAGCGAGAATAGGAGAGGGCCTAGAACAGAGCCCTGGGGGACAACAGTGGTGAGAGCGCGTGGTGAGGAGACAGATTCTCGCCACGCCACCTGGTAGGAGCGACCTGTCAGGTAGGACGCAATCCAAGCGTGGGCCGCGCCGGAGATGCCCAACTCGGAGAGGGTGGAGAGGAGGATCTGATGGTTCACAGTATCGAAGGCAGCCGATAGGTCTAGAAGGATGAGAGCAGAGGAGAGAGAGTTAGCTTTAGCGGTGCGGAGCGCCTCCGTGATACAGAGAAGAGCAGTCTCAGTTGAATGACTAGTCTTGAAACCTGACTGATTTGGATCAAGAAGGTCATTCTGAGAGAGATAGCGGGAGAGCTGACCAAGGACGGCACGTTCAAGAGTTTTGGAGAGAAAAGAAAGAAGGGATACTGGTCTGTAGTTGTTGACATCGGAGGGATCGAGTGTAGGTTTTTTCAGAAGGGGTGCAACTCTCGCTCTCTTGAAGACGGAAGGGACGTAGCCAGCGGTCAGGGATAAGTTGATGAGCGAGGTGAGGTAAGGGAGAAGGTCTCCGGAAATGGTCTGGAGAAGAGAGGAGGGGATAGGGTCGAGCGGGCAGGTTGTTGGGCGGCCGGCCGTCACAAGACGCGAGATTTCATCTGGAGAGAGAGGGGAGAAAGAGGTCAGAGCACAGGGTAGGGCAGTGTGAGCAGAACCAGCGGTGTTGTTTGACTTAGCAAACGAGGATCGGATGTCGTCGATCTTCTTTTCAAAATGGTTGACGAAGTCATCTGCAGAGAGGGAGGAGGGGGGGGGGAGGGGGAGGAGGATTCAGGAGGGAGGAGAATGTGGCAAAGAGCTTCCTAGGGTTAGAGGCAGATGCTTGGAATTTAGAGTGGTAGAAAGTGGCTTTAGCAGCAGAGACAGAGGAGGAAAATGTAGAGAGGAGGGAGTGAAAGGATGCCAGGTCCGCAGGGAGGCGAGTTTTCCTCCATTTCCGCTCGGCCTTCCGGAGCCCTGTTCTGTGAGCTCGCATTGAGTCGTCAAGCCACGGAGCGGGAGGGGAGGACCGAGCCGGCCTGGAAGATAGGGGACATAGAGAGTCAAAGGATGCAGAAAGGGAGGAGAGGAGGGTTGAGGAGGCAGAATCAGGAGATAGGTTGGAGAAGGTTTGAGCAGAGGGAAGAGATGATAGGATGGAAGAGGAGAGAGTAGCGGGGGAGAGAGAGCGAAGGTTGGGACGGCGATACCATCCGAGTAGGGGCAGTGTGGGAAGTGTTGGATGAGAGCGAGAGGGAAAAGGATACAAGGTAGTGGTCGGAGACTTGGAGGGGAGTTGCAATGAGGTTAGTGGAAGAACAGCATCTAGTAAAGATGAGGTCGAGCGTATTGCCTGCCTTGTGAGTAGGGGGGAAGGTGAGAGGGTGAGGTCAAAAGAGGAGAGGAGTGGAAAGAAGGAGGCAGAGAGGAATGAGTCAAAGGTAGACGTGGGGAGGTTAAAGTCGCCCAGAACTGTGAGAGGTGAGCCGTCCTCAGGAAAGGAGCTTATCAAGGCATCAAGCTCATTGATGAACTCTCCGAGGGGACCTGGAGGGCGATAAATGATAAGGATGTTAAGCTTGAAAGGGCTGGTAACTGTGACAGCATGAAATTCAAAGGAGGCGATAGACAGATGGGTAAGGGGAGAAAGAGAGAATGACCACATGGGAGAGATAAGGATCCCTATGCCACCACCCCGCTGACCAGAAGCTCTCGGGTGTGCGAGAACACGTGGGCGGACGAAGAGAGAGCAGTAGGAGTAGCAGTGTTATCTGTGGTGATCCATGTTTCTGTCAGTGCCAAGAAGTCGAGGGACTGGAGGGAGGCATAGGCTGAGATGAACTCTGCCTTGTTGGCTGCAGATCGGCAGTTCCAGAGGCTACCGGAGACCTGGAACTCCACGTGGGTCGTGCGCGCTGGGACCACCAGATTAGGGTGGCAGCGGCCACGCGGTGTGGAGCGTTTGTATGGTCTGTGCAGAGAGGAGAGAACAGGGATAGACAGACACATAGTTGACAGGCTACAGAAGAGGCTACGCTAATGCAAGGAGATTGGAATGACAAGTGGACTACACGTCTCGAATGTTCAGAAAGTTAAGCTTACGTAGCAAGAATCTTATTGACTAAAATTATTAAAAAATGATACAGTACTGCTGAAGTAGGCTAGCTGGCAGTGGCTGCGTTGTTGACTTTGTAGGCTAGCTGACAGTGGCTGCGTTGTTGACACTACACTAATCAAGTCGTTCCGTTGAGTGTAGTAGTTTCTACAGTGCTGCTATTCGGGGGCTAGCTGGCTAGCTAGCAGTGTTGATTACGTTACGTTGCGTTAAAAGAACGACAATAGCTGGCTAGCTAACCTAGAAAATCGCTCTAGACTACACAATTATCAATACAGTCAATCAATCAATATTATCAATACAGGACCATTCTGGAAGAAAACCTGATGGAGTCTGCAAAAGACCTGAGACTGGGACGGAGATTTGTCTTCCAACAAGACAATGATCCAAAACATAAAGCAAAATCTACAATGGAATGGTTCAAAAATAAACATATCCAGGTGTTAGAATGGCCAAGTCAAAGTCCAGACCTGAATCCAATCGAGAATCTGTGGAAATAACTGAAAATGCTCTCCATACAACCTCACTGAGCTCGAGCTGTTTTGCAAGGAGGAATGGGAAAAAATTTCAGTCTCTCGATGTGCAAAACTGATAGAGACATACCCCAAGCAACTTACAGCTGTAATCGCAGCAAAAGGTGGCGCTACAAAGTATTAACTTAAGGGGGCTGAATAATTTTGCACTCCCAATTTTTCAGTTTTTGATTTGTTAAAAAAGTTTAAAATATCCAATAAATGTCGTTCCACTTCATGATTGTGTCCCACTTGCTGTTGATTCCTCACAAACAAATACAGCTTTATATCTTTATGTTTGAAGCCTGAAATGTGGCAAAAGGTCGCAAAGTTCAAGGGGGCCGAATACTTTCGCAAGGCACTGTATTTTCCCCAAATGTCATTGAAGGTGCTCCAAAGCTTTTTACTATCATTCCTTATGTAATGTATCTACATTTCATAGTGTAGTCTTCTTTTTATTTAGTTTAGTCACATGATTTCTCAATTTGCAGTACGTTATCCAATCGTTTGTGCAGCCAGACTTTACTTGCCATTCCTTTTGCCTCATCCCTTTCAACCATACCATTTTTTGATTCCTCATTAATCCACAGGGATTTAACAGTTTTTACAGTAATTGTCTTAATGTCTGCATGCTTACTAGTAACTGGGATAAGCAATTTAATAAATGTGTCAAGTGCAGTGTCTGGTTGCTCCTCATTATACACCACGGACCAACAGATATTCTTTACATCAACATATGAATCACTGCAAAACTTATTGTATGACCTCTTATAAACTATATTAGGCCCAGCCTTTGGAACTTTGGTTTTCCTAGATGGTTACTATATTGTGATCACTACATACGATTAATCTGGATACTGCTTTTAAGCACATTTCTGCAGCATTAGTAAAGATGTTATCAATACATGTTGATGATTTCAATCCAGTGCTGTTTGTATCCTGCGCGACCCGGGCTGTCAAAATTCTGAATCATTGCTACTCTAATTCCTGCAATGCATACAAAGTCCTCCCTCGCCCTCATTTCAGCAAATCTGACCACGATTCCATTTTGTCGCTCCCAGCCTATAGACAGAAACTAAAACAGGAAACGTCCATGCTCGGGTCTGTTCAATGCTGGTCTGATTCCACGCTTCAAAATTGCTTCGATCACATGGACTGAGATATGTTCCGGATAGCATCGAACAACAACATTGATTTATACACTGATTCAGTGAGCGAGTTTATTAGCAAGTGCATCGGTGATTTTGTACCCATGGTGACTTAAAATCTTCCCCAACCAGAACCCGTGGATTGATGGCAGCATTCTCGCGAACCACTGCTTTTAATCATGGCAAGGTGACCGGAAACTGTCCGCCCGCCTCCGTCCGTCCGTCCATCCGTCTGACCGTCCTCCCGCCCGCCTCCGGTCGCCTCCGTCCATCCGACCGCATCCGTTCGACCGTCGTCCGTTCGACCGCCCGCCTCCGTCCGACCGCCCGCCTCCGTTCGTTCGTTGTCCGTCCGACCGCCCGCCTCCGTTCGTTGTCCGTTCGACCGCCAGCCAGTTCGCACGCCTCCGTCCGCCTGCCCGCGTCCGCCAGCACGCACGCACGCCTCCGTCCGCCAGCACGCACGCACGCCTCCGTCCGCCAGCACGCACGCACGCACGCCTCCGTCCGCCAGCCAGCCAGCCGGCACGCACGCACGCACGCACGCCTCCGTCCGCCAGCACACGCACACGCCTCCATCCGCACGCACGCACACGCCTCCGTCCGTCACGGGACATGTAGTATATTATGCTGGTTTGAGTGTGTTCGACGTTCCCGAGGAAATAGCTACCAAGAACAGGAATGTCTAGCCTAGTTAAATCAGACCAGGCTATGGGATATGTTTGGGTTCTGGGAAGACCTTTAAAAGACTCTCAATGGTTCAATGCTATGACGTAGACCATGAGCGTTCAGTGTATGTCTGATTGTGGTCGTCTGACTTGACTCAAATGTATGGATGTGGGACGACCTTCTACATTTACTGACTGTCATAAATGGGGCAAATCCCGAATTTGCACTTAACTCCAATTTACGTGGAAGTCTCCCATTGACATCCATGCATGAATAAGTGAAAATTTGTCTAAAGTGGAAGTATGGATTCGTTCCAATGTGAATAGGAAACCTTTCTAGTGCCAGTTACAGTATGAAACAGAAATATGACAATGCAATACCAGGTGTTAATTGTTTATAAGAAAACAACTGAACGTGCATGACAACTGACACCTATGAGGAAGAAATTGTGAATGTCAAACATTATGTTTTGATTATACAATCATTGATAACCGAATCGTTATAACAAGAGGTATATTATGTTCTCTGGAAAAATATCCTGCTCAGAGAAACACTTGATCCCAAGCAGTAGAATCTTCCTACAAAAGTGGTTTTGCAGACCCAACATGCCCTTATTATGGTAGTAAATGCATTGTAGCATGGTGTGTACAGTATATTCCCCAGTGAAGTGCAACGTGTGTTGTCATAAATTAATTATATGAAATTATGTTATGGCCCTCTGACTATCTGCTCAGGGGAACATTCCCTCACGACGCCAGGACAGCGGAGTCAATCACCACCTTCCGGAGACACCTGAAACCCCACCTCTTTAAGGAATACCTAGGATAGGATAAGTAATCCCTCTCACCCCACCCCCCTAAGTTTTAGATGCACTATTGTTAAGTGACTGTCCCACTGGATGTCATAAGGTGAATGCACCAATTTGTAAGTCGCTCTGGATAAGAGCGTCTGCTAAATGACTTAAATGTAAATGTAAATGTAAACATGAGCCTGATGAAAAATTTACTGCAATATCCCTGTAGTATATCCTCCAGTCAGTTATAACACATGACGTTGGTGTGTGTTGTACTGACCATGGTGCATGAAGCCGTTGTTGCACAGTCCGACCCCCATTGTCACCGCTTCCTCACGTGTGGAACAATCACCCTTGGAAACAGAATGAAGCAGTCACAATTATGAGTGTCACCTGTTTACTTGTTGTTTTCACCTCCTTGACACAGTGGGGAGCATGTGTGTGTGTGCACTGTACCTGTGACAAGAGCCAGTCCACAAGTTTGCTGGCAGGCAACACAGACTTGAAGGTTTTTAAATGGTAGTCTCTATCCCTGTAAGTGAAAAGGAGATGGGCGAGTAAGGATATGGTTTCATAAAACACCCATTCAAGCAAATCAGGTGCACACAAATAATCACACTTCCAAGATAGGGTTCTAGGAATTTTTTATATGGGAAGGCCAAGGGGGGACAACCAGAAAATTGTATCACAAATAGCATTGGCTTAAATACGATGCAATGTACTGAATAACGGTTTCAACTGTTTTTATATGCCCGGTAATCTATTCAAATACAGTTTAAGTCAGAAGTTTACATAAACTAGTTTTAATGACTCCAACCTAAGTGTATCAACCACTCCACAAATCTCTTGTTAACTTCTTTGGGATAGGGGGCAGTATGTTCACGTCCGGATGAAAAGCATGTCCAAAGTAAACTGCCTGCTACTCAGGCCCAGAAGCTAAGATATGTATATTATTAGTAGATTTGGATAGAATGATGAATGATGTCTGCAAGTATAACAGAACTTATTTGGCAGGCGAAACCCAGAGGACAAACCATTCAGAATTTTTTGTTGTTGAGGTCTGTGTGTGTGTGTGTGTGTGTGTGTGTGTGTGTGTGTGTGTGTGTGTGTGTGTGTGTGTGTGTGTGTGTGTGTGTGTGTGTGTGTGTGTGTGTGTGTGTGTGTGTGTGTGTGTGTGTGTGTGTGTGTGTGTGTGTGTGTGTGTGTGTGTGTGTGTGTATATGCATGGATATTATTTTACTGCTCTAGGGTTGTAGTTATTGTTTGGATAACCTTATTTACTAGTGGTGCATGGGTCTAAGGCACTGCCTCTCAATGCTAGAGGTGTCAATACAGACACCCTGGTTCGAATCCAGGCTGTATCACAACCGGCCGTGATTGAGCGGCGCACAATTGGCCCAGAGTCGTCCGGGTTTGGCCGGTGTAGGCCGTCAATGTAAATAAGAATTTGTTCTTAACTCACTTACCTAGTTAAATAAAGGTTAAATTAAAAAAGATAAATATATATATATTTTTTCTTTTAGATATATTTTTTTGTCTTTATGCGATGCGCAATGCAGAGAAAGCCGGAGGATTAATGATCATTTAATTACGATAGTGAATTATAATGTCTGTTTATGTGTCAATTAATCCCCAAAGGGATGGGTTGCCAATTGCCGATTTGACACAAAAATAAAATGTCTGTCATTCATTCATTGCAAATAGCACTTTTCGGTAGTGCTCAAAGCATGCCATTCAATGAGAGAATTTATTTTTCAACTCGAAGGCCGGTTTTGGTAGTTAGGGGCAAGTCCTACCATCTAAACTAGGCCATTATTGTAAGAAAAAGAAATAAGCGATTCAGGAAGCACTGAAAGGCTGTGGTTGGTTGGTTGTCACGTGACGGGCGAAAAACGTCGACAGTGTGTTTGCTCATAAATCTCACTGTGGTGACTAAGTACAGGGTGTTTCTGCAAGGCACTACTATGTAAACGATGACAAATTGACCCAAATGTAATGTTAAACGACAGTGTAGCACCCTCTATACGACCATACAACCTCGGGGTTGTGGTCAGTCGTCACACTAAACATTTTAGAAAACCAAAATCTGTGTTCTTAAAACCTTGTACCTTGCCAGTCAACGGTTGGCATTCTGAACTGGCAGATTAGTTTTCACTAAACTGCATTGTAAATACCAAATGGGTCCAACATTGTTACATAATGACAGGGTGATCAACATATTTATATCAGTGTGATATTTTCCCAAACCCATTCTGTTAAGTATGAGATAGACACCCTGGCAACACCAATCAATGCCCCAGAGCAAGAGGAAGAGGCGGCGGTAGGACCAAAGCAGTGTGTGTGTGTGTGTGTGTGTGTGTGTGTGTGTGTGTGTGTGTGTGTGTGTGTGTGTGTGTGTAAGAAGGAAGAGGGACAGGGGGAAGAAGAGAGATGAGGAGAAGGAAGAAACAGAGAGTAGGCAGAGAAAGAGATGTAGGGGGAGGCGGAGGTGGAAAGGGGAGGAGGAAGAAATGGGGGAAGAGTAGGAGGGGAGGAGGAGGGATACCTACTTGGCGACAGGGGTATACAGGCTGTGCAGACGACAGTAAAGCCTCACGCCCTACAAGAAGTAGAGAGAGAACAAGTTGAGTCACTGCATCCTCAACAGGCAACCCTCAAAATCAGGGGCAAATTCTAACTTCAACTTAAGTCAAATTTGACCTGGTCTCCTATTGACATCACTGCATGACTTAGTGAACATTTGACTTAAGAAGAAGTCAGGATTCCCCTTGAGAGTTCAAAAGCAGAAGCAGTGCTGTAGGATGTTGGCTAAAGACACCTGGTGGAAGTGATCGTTTGCGCAACAACACATGAGTCAGTCAGATGTGTTCAGACATCACTTAAAGCGCTGATCTCGTAACAGCTCAGTCCAACATCCCACAACTACTTTTCAGATGCCTGTTTATTTATGGCTTTGGTGCAAAACAAGATCTCTTGCTGTTTTTCATCTTGATATATTAACAGGGTTGGGGTCAATTCGATTTAAATTCAGACATTTCAATTTGACTGAATTGAAATGGAATTGATAACAACACAGATAGATACCTTTGACATGATGTCCTCCATCTCGCTCCTGGCCTTGTAGGTGCCGTCATCGTAGCGAAAACGGTAAAACACCGGCTCGTTCTTGAACTGGTGCTTGTCTGACACTTAAATGTCAAGAGAGAGAAAGAGAGAGAAAGAGAGAGAAAGAGAGAGAAAGAGACATGCTTAACATGAGCTCCTGATATATTTCATATTTTTTGGTTTTTAGAATGAGATACTATAATCAAGAAAGAATTCCAGACCAGAAGTGATGAACAACAACTCTATTCAATCAGAATAGGAAAAAAATAACTTTGCGCCTCAAGGTAAGAAGTTTTGACTCTAGCTAGCTAGCTGGCTACACATCAAAGAACTAGCCAGCAGACTAACAAGCTAGCCAGAATAAACGAGCAGGAACAAACCTAGCATGGGGAGTTAATACAACTACATCAAACGACCAAACTGAGTGAGTAAACCAGAAAGGAGCACGGACTAACTTTAAACATATCTTCTGTTTTTTTGTGTGTGAGGATTAGTCACTCTTTTTTAAAATGTTTTTTTTTGCGCTAAATTAGCGCAAGCTAGCAACAGACAGACAAACTGGTTGCTATGTCAACGGGGCAGCACGACAGAGCAGCAGCAGCAGAGCCCACAGGCACTATGTGCCCACTCCCCCTCAGCGCTGAATCCATTCTCTATCCTAAAGAGGCCAAAAATGACACATCGAGGAAAGCTTTTAAACAGAAACTACTAAATGGGAAGCGAGAAACCCTTTTCGCAGACCTCTACAAAAACGGTGACGTGAGCAATCTCATCTTCCTCACTGACCAGCCAAATGCATGGAGCTCAGCAGTCTGCTCTCACTACCCATCCATAAAGAAAGAGGGAATCTGTAATGGGTGGAAGCTGAAAATCAAGAGACAGACGACCCTGACAGCACCATGATAACAATCAACCTCTACAAGACTGGGACTGTCATGGTGCAAGGTAACATTAGGCTGTTTGAAACAGACTTTCAGACCATTAAGGAGAGAGCAGAGAGAGAGAGAAGGACACCACCAGTGACATGCCCTCCCACAAGACAAACTCCACCAGCACCACCCTCACCCGTACTCTCCCCACCCAAAAAGGCACATCCAGCACTTCTCTTCCCACCATAGTGGAGGACACGCCCCAGGAGAGCGATCCCCTCAGTGCAGAGCAGGCTCAGGCCCTCCTCACCACCATGGCTGCCATGAGGGATGAGTTCACCAGACTGGAGGGGGAGGTGGTCCTCCTCACCACCATGGCTGCCATGAGGGATGAGTTCACCAGACTGGAAGAGGAGGTGGCCCTCCTCACCACCATGGCTGCCATGAGGGATGAGTTCACCAGACTGGAAGAGGAGGTGGCCCTCCTCACCACCATGGCTGCCATGAGGGATGAGTTCACCAGACTGGAAGAGGAGGTGGCCCTCCTCACCACAATGGCTCCCATGAGAGATGAGTTCACCAGACTGGAAGAGGAGGTGGCCCTCCTCACCACCATGGCTCCCATGAGGGATGAGTTCACCAGACTGGAGGGGGAGGTGGTCCTCTTCACCACCATGGCTCCCATGAGGGATGAGTTCACCAGACTGGAGGGGGAGGTGGCCCTCCTCACCACCATGGCTGCCATGAGGGATGAGTTCACCAGACTGGAAGAGGAGGTGGCCCTCCTCACCACAATGGCTCCCATGAGAGATGAGTTCACCAGACTGGAAGAGGAGGTGGCCCTCCTCACCACCATGGCTCCCATGAGAGATGAGTTCACCAGACTGGAAGAGGAGGTGGCCCTCCTCACCACCATGGCTCCCATGAGGGATGAGTTCACCAGACTGGAGGGGGAGGTGGTCCTCTTCACCACCATGGCTCCCATGAGGGATGAGTTCACCAGACTGGAGGGGGAGGTGGTCCTCCTCAACACCATGGCTGCCATGACGGATGAGTTCACCAGACTGGAGGGGGAGGTGGTCCTGCTCAGGGAGAGCGTGAGCCAACAGCAACCAGACAACCACACCTTAGAGGAGCTCCTAACCAAGGTGTGGACAGAGCAGGACAGCAGCCTTGCAACACAGCTGAAAGAGGTTCAGCAAGAGAGAGACGGACTCAAGAGAGAGCTGGCTGACCTAACAAAGGAGGTGAGAGAGCTCCAAAAAGACAGGCAGAGTAGTAATAATAATCTGACCACACTAAGAGAGGAGCTGCAGGAGAGAAAGAACAGAATGACAGGCTCCTGGAGCAGCTAGACCACTCTATGACCTGCCCTCACACAGCAGAGGAGCCCAGCTCAACCAGCCAGGCTTCCCCAGACCTGCCTGCTGCACCCCTCCTCCCCAACCCACAGAACAGCCTCCCACTGACAGTGGCACCGGCACAGACCAGCCACACCCCAGCTCCATCACCCACCAGCCCCCCCTCTGCCCCCTCCAGTCCTGAATAAATATTTGCTGACATCATCATGTTGATGGACTCAAATGGGAAGTTAGTTCAGGAGAAGAAACGTTTCCCTAAACACAAAACGAGAAAGGTGTGGTGTCCAACAACGCAGAGTGCCATGGAGCTGCTTGATAAGGCCCATCTCAGGTCGCCAAGCCACATAACCATACACACCGGAAGCAACAACCTGCGTGCTCAGCAGAAGAGGGTGTCGACTTCACTACGGGGAGTGATCGAGAAGGCCTCCGCAATCTTTCCCAACTCAAGAATCGCGCTGTCAACCCTTCTACAGAGGAAGGACTTCCACCCTGCCACAATCCAAAGAATAAACACCAGCCTCTCCCGGGACTGTGCCCTGCGACCTATTGTACACCTGGCCCACCATCCCACCCTCGATCTGGACTGTCTCTAAGACCATGTTCACCTGTACAGGGAGACAGTCCCCATCCTTGCCAAGACTCAAGGACATCGCTTTAAACCACAGCCCGACCTCGCCACCCAGGAACAGAGGAGCAATCTCCACCCCGCTAAGATCACCGAGACAAAACCCGGACCAGCACCCTGGACCCCCCAGCCACGACCACAGCACCACCAACCTCAATGCCCACCACAGCCAGCACAGACCACCCCAGCCCAGCTTCAGAGCCACCCAGGCGAGGCCTCCAACCCCTCTGCCCCCCACCGCAGACCCACACTTGGAGGAGCCCCAGCCCAGCAGGCAGAGCTACACACAGGCTGTGAGAGGAGCAACTGGCCCAGCCCCCACCAACCAAATGAGTGACATTAAACAAATGCGGAGTCTACTATGCTCACATGTGATAGGCCGAGGGTCATGGTAAGATGAGCACAAGAACTCCAACATCCTCAAACTCCATCCACCCAAGTGTCATGACACAAATAATATCTTAACTGATAAACAAATCAAAAGAGTTCTCTTTAATTGAAAAATCCTATTTTAATAGTTCTTGTTGGATTGTGAGTGTTTGTCTCATTTTGAAGGTTACATGTTGGAATTTACAGTCCTCTGCTTTTGGACTAAAGAGCAGAAACCCAGACTTCCTGAAAGAAATTGATGATGTTGATATTGTAGTACTACAGGAAACATGGTGCAGAGGTGATGTTTCCACTGGCTGTCCACTAGGTTATAGGGAGATCATCATACCATCCACTAAATTAAAATGAATCAGACAGGGCAGAGACTCAGGACAGGGCAGAGACTCAGGGGGAAGGCTAATATGGTATAAATCTGAACTAATTAAATAAATCGAATTGATCAAAACAGGACAATTCTTCATCTGGTTAAAAATCAACAAGGAGGCTATCTTGCCAGATAAAAACAGTCTTCCTCTGTGCCACATACCTTCACCCCTCAGAGTCACCCTACTTCAATGAAGAGAGTTTCTCCATTCTAGAGGGGGAAATTAGTCACTTTCAGGCGCAAGGCAACATACTGGTCTGTGGAGACCTGAATGCTAGAACAGCAGAAGAACAAGACACTATTATCAGTCATGGAGATGAACACCTACCAGGAAGCAACAACCTTTCCCTCCCCAAATACCCCCACAGAAACAACTATGACAAAGTGAAAAACAAAAACGGAGTACAGCTCGTGAAGCTCTGTCGAACACTGGGTCTGTACATAGTCAATGGTAGGCTGAGAGGGGACTCTTTTGGTAGGTACACCTACAGCTCATCCCTTGGCAGCAGCACTGTAGACTACTTCCTCACCGACCTAAACCCAGAGTCTCTCAGAGCCTGCACAGTAACCCCCCCCAACACCTCTCTCAGACCACAGTGAAATCACAGTGTATCTGAGAAGAGTGGAACCCAACCATGAAGCATCACAGCCCAATAAATTACATGGTACTAAACAGGCCTATAGATGGAGTGCAAACAGTACAGACATCTGCCAAAAAGCAATTAGTAGCCAAAAAATACAATCTCTCCTGGACAACTTTTTTATCCTTAACATCCTTCTACAGCAACGAAGGTGTACATTTGGCCATTTGGAACATAAACTTTATATTTGACAAATTAGCCTCCTTGGCTAATCTAAAGAAGCATAAGAGCAAACCAGAAATAACAGATACTGAAAAATGGTTTGATAATGGTTGCAAAAATCTAAGTAATTGAGAAAAATATCTATTCAGAAACACAGAACCAGCCAACAAAAATGTATCCCTTCAATATGGGGAAACACTGAAGCAATACAAACACACCCTGAGAACAAAAAAGAACAGCACATTAGAAAACAGCTGGATGTAATTGAAGAATCCATATAATCAAACCATTTCTAGGAGAATTGGAATAAATTAAACAAACTTCATCAGGAGCAATTGGCAATCCAAAATGGGGATATGTGGAGAAATCCCTTTGCAAACCTCTACAGCAATATAGGAAAGAGCCCAGAACAAAAAAATATATTCAAGAAAAATGCTTGAATAAGTAGTCAAAGACTATCAGAATCGTGTGGATACCCCAAGAATTATTGGAAAAACAATGCACTCTCAAACCCAAAAAGGCCTGTGGTGCTGATGGTATTTTAAATTCAAATTGGCTATACTCAAACTCTTAAACATTACCCTCACTGCAGGTATTTTCCCCGATATTTGGAGATTGATCACACCAATCTATAAAAATGGAGACAAATTTGACCCAAATAATTAGAGGAATTTGTGTTAACAGCAACTAGGGAAAAATTCTCTGCAGTATTATAAATAGCAGACTACATAATTTCCTTGACGAACACAACGTCCTGAGCAGAAGCCAGATTGGATTTCTAAACAATGTGTACAACAGACAACATTTACACCCTCCACACTCTAATTGACAAACAAGTAAACCAAAACAAAGGCAAAATCGACTCATGTTTTCGAGATATCAAAAAAGCATTTGGTTCAATTTGGCACGAAGGTCTTTTTTTATAAACTAATAGAAAGTGGTATTGGAGGGAAAACGTATGTTATTAAATCAATGTACACTAAAAACAAATGTGTGGTTAAAATTGGCAACAAGCAAACAGAATTCTTCTCTCAGGGACATGGAGTGAAACAGGGTACAATAAGTCCAACACTATTTAACATCTACATGAATGAATTGGCAAAAACATTAGAAGAATCGGAAGCACCTGGTATCACCCTACACAACATTTAAATCAAGTGTCTGCTGTACACAGATGACCTGGTGCTGCTGTCTCCCACTAAAGAGGGGTTACAGCAGCACCTAGATCATCTTCACAGGTTCTGTCAGACCTGGGCTCTGACCTTCAACCTAAAAAAAAAAAAATATATAATGATATTCCAAAAAAGGTCTGGAAATCAGGCTGACAAATATAAATTCTATTTGGACACAGTTCTATTAGAACACACCATATCTAGGATTAAATATCAGCAACTCAGGTAGCTTTCACATGGTTTCACATGGTTGTGAATGAGCATTCTATGCCATTAAAAGGAACATTAAAATTGAAATTCCAATTAGAATCTGGCTCAATTTTCCAATCGGTTATAGAACCAATTGCTCTATATGGCAGTGAAGTATGGGATCCAATCTCTAATAATGAATTTACCAAATGGGACAAACATTCAATTGAAATACTGCATGCAGATTTTTGCAAGACTATATTGCAAGTGCAAAGAAAAACTCAAAATAATGCATGTAGAGCAGAATTGGGCCAATACCCCCTCATTCGAAAAGAAAAAAGAACCATCAAATTTTAAAACCATCTAAAAACAAGCGACCAAAACATTTCATCACACAGCTCTACAATGTCAAGAGATGAAACAAGAGAAGAGTCCCCTCAGCCAGCTGGTTCTGATGCGCAGTTCACCAACCCAAACCAACCCCAAAGAGCCTCAGGACAGCACTCAGAAAATCTGGCCCAAATCATCACAAAACAAAAAGAAAAATATATCACCTATTGGAAAGACACCACAAAAAAAAAGTAAAATTCCATGCTATTTGGCTCTAAACAGACAGTAGTTGGTGGCAGACTATCTGACCACTGCGACTGATAGAAAACTGAGAAAAACATTGACTAGGTACAGACTCAGTGAGCACAGTCTGGCTATAGAAACCGGTCGTCATAGACAAACCTGGCTGTCCAGAGAGGACAGGCGGTGCTCACTCTGCTCCAGGGTAGAGGTAGAGACAGAGCTGCATTTCCTATTACACTGTGACAAATATTCAGACCTAAGAGAATATTTATTTCAAAAAATTATAATTCAATACAAAGAATATGAAACTATAAAAGATGAAGAAAAAATCTAATATTCATTGGGTCGGAAGAGAGTGATAGAGATGGAGAGAGAGGGAGAGTGAGATGGAGAGAGAGGGAGAGTGAGATGGAGAGAGAGGGAGAGCGAGATGGAGAGAGAGGGAGAGCGAGATGGAGAGAGAGGGAGAGCGAGATGGAGCGAGGGGGAGAGCGAGATGGAGCGAGGGGGAGAGCGAGGGGGAGAGCGAGGGGAGAGAGCGAGGGGGAGAGCGAGGGGGAGGGAGGGGAGAGCGAGGGGGAGAGCGAGTAGGGGGAGAGCGAGGGGGAGAGAGAGGGGGAGCGAGAGGGGAGCGAGAGGGGGAGCGAGAGGGGGAGCGAGAGGGGGAGCGAGAGGGGGAGCGAGAGGGGGAGCGAGAGGGGGAGCGAGAGGGGGAGCGAGAGAGAGGGTTCAACAACTGATTGGTTCATTAGTTAAACATTCATCACTAATCATTCAGAACATCCATTGAGCCAGTGCAAAGGGAGACCCATTGAGAGCTCTCAAATCATAAATGAAAAGTCCAAAGGGGAATACACAGGGAAATTGGTTTTGAGATGCTGATGACTCGACACACACAAATTGAGCTCCCCATAACAAAATAGGTCTCTCTCCCCTGCCTTCTTTCCCTGCCACTCTCTGCTGTCACCCTGAATCTCATTCTCCGTCACCTGTGCTCCCCTTGAGATCAGTGCCTAATGAGTGGCAGCCCTATACCACAGAGGCAAAGCCATCACTGTCCCCATGTCCTATCCCACAACACCCCCCCCCCCCAATCCAGTCAGTGTTGCCTTTGAGCCTACTGGGCCACTGTAGGCAGTGTCAAGAAATATGCAGGTTTCTCTCTGTTTTGGCGTGAGACAGCTCTCATAGCTTAGGTCAGTTATTGCATTAGATGCAGGCAGGCCCCAAGTGATTCACTGTCAGCTCCAAATACATTGTGTGTGTGTGTGTGTGTGTTCTGTTATCAATGCATCATTTCTATCGGGAACCTGTAACTAAACTACTAAGTCTGCTGGTATAAACCTGGGTAAATGGTTTTGTAACTATTTATGAAAAATATTTCTTATTTCTTTCTTTTTCCTACCATCCTTCATTGGATAGACACTAGAACCTCCATGAGAAGTTAGCCAGCTAACTAGCTACTAGCTAGTATTCATTGTTAGCCACTGCTAGCGGTCTTGACCTTGAGCTCTGATACCATCCAGCTTTAGCTAGATCAATTACCTGCCAGTCTGCAAAGCGCTATATAAACCCAGCGCATATCGGACTGCTTTTCTCTACCACATCACCGGATTCCTGCTGCAAGCTCTGGACCCTTACACCGGATCATCGCAGCTAGCTAGCTGCAACCGAGTGGCTATTGTTGGCTGACACCTCTGTCCCGAAGCAAGCACCAGTTAGCCTTGAGCTAGCCTCGAGCTAGGCCCATCTCCCGGCTAGCCGACAAAGTATACCAGCTAACTCTTGGCTACAATACAATAGTTGTGACTACCGAACGGCTCCCTGACTCACCTATTGCTGCTCATTGGACCCTGTGATCACTCGGCTACACAGCTGATGCCTGCTGGACTGTTCACTAACACGGTACATAAATGTGTTTATCTGTCAGCCGCAGCCTTGAACTCAGGTCTTGTGTGTACCGGACTGACCCTCTCTGCCCATCCATCACATTTACCCGTTATTGTCTGAGCTCTCCCGATCAACACCTGTGACTACTTTTTGACCCTCTCTAATGTGAATATGCCTTGTCTACTGCGGTTTCAGAAAGTTCTTATTGTTTTACTTCACTGTAAAACCCACAGTCCTGCTCAACATGCCTTTTGTCCCACCCCCCACTCAAGCGGAGACCTCACCTGGCTTAACTGGTGCCTCCAGAGATGTAACCTCTCTCATCGTCACTCAATGCCTAGGTTTACATCCACTGTACTCACATCCTACCATACCCTTGTCTGTACATTATGCCCTGAATCTGTTCTACCACGCCCAGAAATCTGCTCTTTTTATTCTCTGTTCCCAATGCACTAGACGACCAGTTCTCATAGCCTTTGCCGTACCCTTCCTACTCCTCCTCTGTTCCTCTGGTGATGTTAACCCAGGCCCTGTAGCCCCCAGTACTACACCTATTCCCCAGGCGCTATCATTTATTGACTTCTGTAACCGTAAAAGCCTTGATTTCATGCATGTTAACATCAGAAGCCTCCTCCCCAAGTTTGTTTTCTTTACTGCTTTTAGCATACTCTGCCAACCCTGATGTCCTAGCCGTGTCTGAATCCTGGCTTAGGAAGGCCACCAAAAATTCTGAAATTTTCATCCCCAACTACAACATTTTCCATTAAGATAGAACTGCCAAAGGGGGAGGAGTTGCAATCTGCAGCAGAGAGAACCTGCAGAGTCCCGTCTTACTATCCAGGTCTGTGCCCAAACAGTTCGAGCTTCTACTTTTAAAAATCCAATAAGTCTCTCACTGTTGACGCTTGTTATAGACCCCCCTCAGCCCTGGACACCATATGTGAATTGATTGCCCCCCCATCTATCTTCATAGTTCGTACTGTTAGGTGACCTAAACTGGGACATGTTTAGCACCCCGGCAGTCCTACAATCTAAGCTAGATGCCCTCAATCTCACACAAATGATCAAGGAACCTACCAGGTACAACCCTAAATCCGTAAACATGGGCACCCTCATAGATATCATCCTGACCAACTTTCCCTCTACATACACCTCTGCTGTCTTCAACCAGGATCTCAGCAGTCACTGCCTCATTGCCTGCGTCCGTATTGGGTCCGCGGTCAAACGACCAGCCCTCATTTCTGTCAAATGCTGCAGGCCTTTCTAATCGACCTGGCCTGGGTATGCTGGAAGGATATTGACCTCATCCCATCAGTCGAGGATGCCTGGTCGTTCTTTAAAAGTAATTTCCTCACCATCTTAAATAAGCATACCCCTTTCAAAAAATGTAGAACTAAGAACAGATATTGCCGTTGGTTCCCTCCAGACCTGACTGCCCTTGACCAGCACAAAAACATCCTGTGGCGTTCTGCATTAGCATCGAATAGCCCCCGCGATATGCAACTTTTCAGGGAAGTCAGGAACCAATACACACAGCCTTTGCTTTCCTAGCTTTTTCAAACAGAAATTTGCATCCTTTAGCACTAATTCCCAAAATTTTCAGGACACTGTAAAGTCCATGGAGAATAAGAGCACTTCCTCCCAGCAGGCCACTACACTGAGGCTAGGAAACACTATAAGCACCGATAAATCTATGATAATTGAGAAATTCAATAAGCATTTTTCTACAGCTGGCCATGTTTTCCACCTGGCTTCCACTACCCCAGCCAACAGCTCTGCACCTCCAGCAGCAACTTGCCCAAGCCCCCCCTTCTCTTTTACCCAAATCGAGATAGCTGATGTTCTGAAAGTGCTGCAAAATCTGGACACCTACAAATCAGCTGGGCTAGACAATATGGACTCTCTTTCTAAAATGATCTGCCGAAATTGTTGCAAAGCCTGTTCATCCTCTCCTTCATGTCATCTGAGTTACCTAAAGACTGGAAAGCTGATGTGGTCATCCCCCTCTTCAAAGGGAGAGACACTCTAGACCCAAACTGTTACAGACCTATATCCATCCTGCCGTGCCTTTCTAAAGTACTCGAAAGCCAAGTTAACAAACAGATGACTGACCATTTCGAATCCCACCGTACCTTCTCCACTATGCAATCTGGTTTCCGAGCTGGTCATGGGTGCACCTCAGCCACGCTCAAAGTCCGATAAACGATATCATAACCGCCATCGATAAAAGACAGTACTGTGCAGCCATCTTCATTGACCTGACAAAGGCTTTCGGCTCTGTCAAGCACTGCATTCTTATCGGCAGACTCGATAGCCTTGGTTTCTCAAATGACTGCCTCGCCTGGTTCACAAACTACTTCTCCAACAGAGTTCAGTATGTCAAATTACATTTACATTACATTTAAGTCATTTAGCAGATGCTCTTATCCAGAGCGACTTACAAATTGGTGCATTCACCTTATGACATCCAGTGGAACAGTCACTTTACAATAGTGCATCTAAATCTTAAAGGGGGGGGGGTGAGAAGGATTACTTATCCTATCCTAGGTATTCCTTAAAGAGGTGGGGTTTCAGGTGTCTCCGGAAGGTGGTGATTGACTCCACTGTCCTGGCGTCGTGAGGGAGTTTGTTCCACCATTGGGGGGGCCAGAGCAGCGAACAGTTTAGACTGGGCTGAGCGGGAACTGTACTTCCTCAGTGGTAGGGAGGCGAGCAGGCCAGAGGTGGATGAACACAGTGCCCTTGTTTGGGTGTAGGGCCTGATCAGAGCCTGGAGGTACTGAGGTGCACCATGGTCTTGTAGCGGATGCGAGCTTCAACTGGAAGCCAGTGGAGAGAGCGGAGGAGCGGGGTGACGTGAGAGAACTTGGGAAGGTTGAACACCAGACGGGCTGCGGCCTTCTGGATGAGTTGTAGGGGTTTAATGGCACAGGCAGGGAGCCCAGCCAACAGCGAGTTGCAGTAATCCAGACGGGAGATGACAAGTGCCTGGATTAGGACCTGCGCCTCTTCCTGTGTGAGGCAGGGTCGTACTCTGCGGATGTTGTAGAGCATGAACCTACAGGAACGGGCCACCGCCTTTATGTTAGTTGAGAACGACAGGGTGTTGTCCAGGATCACGCCAAGGTTCTTAGCGCTCTGAGAGGAGGACACAATGGAGTTGTCAACCGTGATGGCGAGATCATGGAACGGGCAGTCCTTCCCTGGGAGGAAGAGCAGCTCCGTCTTGCCGAGGTTCAGCTTGAGGTGGTGATCCGTCATCCACACTGATATGTCTGCCAGACATGCAGAGATGCGATTCGCCACCTTTTCCTCAGAAGAGTCAAATCAGAGGGTCTGCTGTCCGGACCTCTGGCAGTCTCTATGGGGTGCCACAGGGTTCTATTCTCAGGCCGACTCTTTTCTCTGTATACATCAATGATGTTGCTCTTGCTGCTGCTGATTCTCTGATCCACCTCTACGCAGACGACACCCTTCAGTATACGTCTGGCCCTTCTTTGGACACTGTTAACTAACCTCCAGACGAGCGTCAATGCCATTACAACACTCCTTCCGTGGCCTCCAACTGCTCTTAAATGAAAGTAAAACTAAGTGCATGCTCTTCAACCGATTGCTACCCACACCTGCCCGTCTGACTAGCATCACTACTCTGGACGGTTCGGACTTAGAATATGTGGACAACTACAAATAACTAAGTGTCTTGTTAGACTGTAAACTCTCCTTTCAGACTCACATTAAGCATCTCCAATCCAAAATTAAATCTAGAATCGGCTTCCTATTTCGCAACAATGCATCCTTCACTCATGCTGCTAAACATACCCTCGTAAAACTGCCTATCCTATCGATCCTTGACTTCGGAGAAGTCATTTACAAAATAGCCTCAAACACTACTCAGACTGCATCCAAGTTGCTATCACAGTGCCATCTGTTTTATCACCAAAGCCCCATATACTACCCACCACTGCGACCTGTACGCTCTCGTTGGCTGGCCCTCACTTAATACTCATCGCCAAACCCACTGGCTCCAGGTCATCTATAAGTCCTTGCTAGGTAAAGCTCTGCCTTATCTCAGCTCACTGGTCACCATAGCAGCACCCACCCGTAACATGCGCTCCAGCAGGTACATCTCACTGATCATCCCCAAAGCCAATTCGTCAAAACATCTCCTTCCAGTTCTCTGCTGCCAATGACTGGAACGAACTGCAAAAATCACTGAAGCTGGAGACTTATATCTCCCTCACTAACTTTAAACATCAGCTGTCAGAGCAGCTTACAGATCACTGCACCTGTACACAGCCCATCTGTAAACTACCTCATCCCCATGTTATTTATTTTTTGCACCCCAGTATCTCTACTTGCATATCATCATCTGCACATTAACACACCAGTGTTACTGGCAAAATAATTACAATTTAGCATTATGGCCTATTTATTGCCTTACCTCCCTAATCTTACTACATCTGCACACACTGTACATAGATTTTTCTATTGTGTTATTGACTGTAAATTTGTTTATGTGTAACTCTGTTGTGGTTTTTGTCCCAACTGCTTTGCTTTATCTTGGCCAGGACGCTGTTGTAAATGAGAACTTGTCTCAACTGGCCTACCTGGTTAAATAAACATAAATGAAACATGGAGACAACAAGACAGGAGGGGATTAAATAATAAATAAATAATATCAAATGAGACTGACAGAAGTGTGAGACTGAAAATATAATACAAACAAATACACCCATGAAGTGCAAATAATGAGGCATATGGAAAGAGAGAAGAAGAGAATAAAAGAGAGTGTGAGGATTAGAGAGAAACATCTATAGAATAAGAGAAGAGAGAGAGACAGAGAGAGAACGAGGAAGACAAAGAGAGCCAGAGAGAAAAAGTGAGAGGGGGGTTAAGCCAGAAAGAATGACAGAATGGTATGAAGGACAGAGTCTGTCCTCTCACCATGGTGGATGATTCCGTTCTCCAGCAGAGCTTGACCCAAGTTGACCCCCTCGTCTGGCGTGCTGATCTCTCCACTCTCCATCAGCCACGACACAAACTCACTGTGGTTACAAGGACACAACACTTTAGTGTAATAAGGTGTAACATAAATAAACATGGTGTTAAAAAGTTTAAAAAGACAGACCAAATGCCATTTAGAAGATGCTTTCATCCAAAGTGAGTGCATACATTTTCTGTATAAATGTGGCCCCAGCAGGAATCGAACCCTGAGCCACACAGATCCAATAGCATGGGATACAGTCAGACTGGACCCCAGGAAGACTAGCAGTCATCATGGCATCAGCAAATGGGGAAACCAATAATTTAATTAATGAATTATTCATTATTGAGATCCCCATTTCCTGATGCCATGATGACTGCTGGTCTTCCTGGGGTCCAGCCTGACTTGTTTTTTCTCTGCCCGGACTACCCCTTAAGTACCTTCTCATGTGCATTTCAGTCTTTTCAAGTACCCCTAGGGGTCCTAGTACCCCTTGTTGGGAACCAATGGTATAGAATACAGATATAGCTTTAGGCAAGGATAGTTCAAAATGAGAAGGGCAACTACAGTTCTGGGAGAGGCAAAGGTTGTGCAGGCTTTTTGTTTCAGCCTGGCATTGACACTACTGATTCTGGAAATTGGTGCTATTCACCTTAGACCATATGCAGTCACCTGAATTCTATAAATGGCACACACACACACACACACACACACACACACACACACACACACACACACACACACACACACACACACACACACACACACACACACACACAAAAATAGGTTTTAAAAGGTGTGTGTAACAGATAAGCGCTCCCAAAAGGTACAGAGGTGCCTTCTCTTTTCCCTTTCATTCATCTCTCCCGCTTCCCTTCTTTATCCCCTATCCCACATCTCCTAAACCTTTCTATCCCTCTGTCCCTTCTCCCTTGCTCCCAGTGTCCTCCCTCCCACCAGCCTTAAACACCCTCTTTCTCGCTCTCACTCCCTCCAAAATGTGCCAATTTGTATTCATGGCTTTTGTAGCACCATTCATATACAAGCATACTCATATTTAAATATAGTATTTTCTCTCCTCAGAGTGTATTGTCCCTCTTGAGACAAACCAGATGTTTGGAGCAGATAAAATAACATTTCCCTCTGCTCAATGTTCCACGCCACTGAGCAAACTCAATATCCCATTGAATGACGAACAGTGAATGTGAGCGACTGTCTGAATGTGTATGTGTGAGTGAGCATTGCTGAGAACGCAGGCTAAATGTGTGATTCCTGTGTGTGTTCATGCAAAATATGAGAGAGTGCTTGTGTACCCTACTGTGAAAGCAGGGTAAATGTATGGTTCCTCTGCATGCATGTTCATGCATGCTTGTTCATGCCAAATGTGTATGTATGTATGAACGAACCAACGGTCATGAGTAGTCCTGCCAAAGCAGGCTAAATGTGTAATGTGTGTGTGTGTGTGTGTGTGTGTGGGGGGGGGTGTACAATAAAGTTAAGGAATTATCTCAGTGTGTGTATACTGTATGTGTGCGTGCATGCATATGAACACGTGTCTGTATCGGACATTCTGCACAGCATGCTACAATGTCATCTAAGTTAGCTATTGGATATACTACATCAGAGTCAACATGAGGCTTGCTTCATCTTGAACAAGGAACTTGATATTGCAAATGTTGTTTCTATTGTGCAAGATACTAATCTGTCAAATGAATTAATCTTGTGAAAACCACATCAGTTTGCACATCCAGCATACACAAGATCTGGGTCGTATTCATTACTGCACAACATAGCAAAACATAGAAAAATGTTTTGTAACCTAAAACTAAAACAAGTGTTTCTTATAGGACAATAAGATAAGAATTAAGGTAACCCTTTCATGTTTGGGCCTGTTTTCTTCCAATTCGTGCCAATGAATACTGTCCTGGTGCATTGCCAAACCCAAGATGCAATACAGGCACCAATGTGAGCAAAGAAACCTGCATTAGGAAATTGGCTGAGAAAGAGGAAGGCGAAAAGAAGAATACGACCAACTGCCTAAATACGACGTTGAAAAATTGTGGAATTAGGGAGCTACGAAGATAAAATGGCACCGTGAAATTGGCATTTGGTACCGGAATCATTTAATCCACTAAGACTTAGTGACATCTCCTGAAGTGAGCTATGTTCATTTATAATAACATCAGTAACACAGAGAGAATGCATTCAATAAAAACAGGAAGGGAAGGATGCAGGGAGGGAGGGCTGACAGGAGGGAAGAATGCTGCCCCTCGTGTTTATATGGATGTCATACAAGGAAAACTACCAGAGGGGATGGGCGGCTTGAGGTACGGAGGGGGGAAGCATTGAGCTTGTTTGGGTGCGGGACAGTCAGGACAGTGTGAAATGTTATTGTTCTTGGCATTATGAGTTCTCTTATCAGTAGTACTTGGGAGGGTACTGATATGCATTGTAGGATTCTGTATCAAATTCATTTGGGTTTAAAATTCAACCTTATAAAGACAGAATGACAACTGCCCCACACATAACGCCCATGGAATCATACCTCCCTGACATGACATTTTACAGCTCTAAAGAAACTCATTAAACCCTTGTTAGGATGCTGACTGACTCCATAATGAATGCCTGGTGATCAACATCGTTTTCCTCCCTTTTTTCCCCTGAAAGGAATCTCGCAAACACTTTGTTATGGAGCTGTGAGGCATGATGAAAAATGCATTACTTGCAGGCAAATCAGCCCTCATTGTTAATTCATGGCATTCAAAAGACTGATGGGAAAGAAAAAAAGGAGAGCGCAGCTCAGTCCAGTGGCTCGCTGTGTGCATGCGAGCATTGCTGAGAAAGCAGGCCACATGTGTGATTCCTGTGTGTGTGTGTTCATGCAAAACGAGTGTGTGTTCATGAGCATTGCTGAGAAAGCAGTCTAAAATGAGTCATTCCTGCGTGTGTTAATATCCAAATAGTTTTTCTTGCCATTGTATGTGAATAAATTGGTCATCAAATTTGATCTGATCTTCCTCAACAATACTCAAACAAAGTGTGCTTAAACTAATAACACACACATTATTGTATTTTTCTTGTCTATATTGAATAGATCATTTAAAACACTCACAGTGTAGGTTGGAATAAGTATGTGAACCCCTAGGCTAATGACTTCTCCAAAAGCTAATTGGAGTCAGGAGTCAGCTAACCTGGCGTCCAATCAATGAGACGAGATTGGAGACGTTGGTTAGAGCTGCCCTGCAATATAAAAAAAACACTCACAACATGTGAGTTTGCTATTCACATGAAGCATTGACTGAAGTGAACCATGCCTCGAACAAAATACATCTCAGAAGATCTAAGATGAAGAATTGTTGACTTGCATAAAGCTGGAAAGGGTTACAAACGTATCTCTAAAAGCCTTGACGTTCATCAGTCCATGGCAAGACAAATTGCATATAAATGGAGAAAGTTCAGCACTGTTGCTACTCTCCCAAGGAGTGGCCATCCTGCAAAGATGACTGCAAGAGCACAGTACAGAATGCTCAATGAGGTTAAGAAGAATCCTAGAGTGTCAGCTAAAGACTTACAGAAATCTCTGGAACATGGAAACATCTCTGTTGATGAGTCTACGATTCGTGAAACACTAAACCAGAATGGTGTTCATGGGAGGACACCACAGAAGAAGCCAATGCTGTCCAAAAAACATTGCTGTACGTCTGAATTTCGCAAAAGAGCATCTGGATGTTCCAAAGTTCTACTGGCAAAATATTAGGTGGACAGATGAAATTAAAGTAGAGTTGTTTGGAAGGAACACACAACACTATGTGTGGAGAAAAACAAGCACAGTACACCACCATCAAAACCTCATCCCAACTGTAAAGTATGGTGGCGGGAGCATCATGGTTTGGGGCTGCTTTGCTGCAGGAGAATGTAAGGCTACCTGTCAACCAATTGAAGCTCAACAGAAGTTGGGTGATGCAACAGGACAACGACCCAAAACACAGAAGTAAATCAACAACAGAATGGCTTCAACAGAAGAAATACGCCTTCTGGAGTGGCCCAGTCAGAGTCCTGACCTCAACCCAATTTAAAATGCTGTGGCATGACCTTGAGAGCAATTCACATCAGACATCCCAAGAATATTGCTGAACTGAAACAGTTTTGTAAAGAGGAATGGACCAAAATTCCTCCTGACCATTGTACAGGTCTGATCCACAACTACAGAACATGTTTGGTTGAGGTTATTGCTGCCAAAGGAGGGTCAACCAGTTATTAAATCCAAGGGTTCACATACTTTTGCACCCTGCACTGTGAATGTTTACACGGTGTGTTCAATAAAGACATGAAAACATATTCTTGTTTGTGTGCTATTAGTTTCAGCAGACTGTGTTTGTCTATTGTTGTGACTAAGATGAAAACCATATCAAATTCTATGACCAATTCATGCAGAAATCCAGGTAATTCCAGTGGGTTCACATACTTTTTCTTGCCACTGTATGTGTGTTCATGCAATGTTTGCGTGTTCCCTGCTGTGGAAGCAGACTAAAAGTGTGGTCCCCACATGTGTGTTCATGCCAAGGTGTGTGTGTTGGTTTGTGCGTATAACTGTGAAAGCAGGGTAAATGTATGATTCCTGTAGCATGTGTGTTCATGCTAATTCACAGACACACCTTGAGGGGAGGGTGTTCCAAATGATACTCTGGCAGTTAAAGGGAAGGTCTCTTCTCTAATGAAGCTCTTTCTGTATTCGTTGGGAACTGTCGCCTCCAATGACAAAGTGCTTGGCTCCCAACACAGGGAGGAAAACAATTCCCAGACACCTCCCTCGTCAGTTAATTATTCCGTGGGAAAGAACTCACTTTCCCATGAAGCACTTGGGCACGGTAGTCAACTTTCGGCGCCGGTCCTTGATCAGGTGGCGGCTCTTGGTCATCATCATATGGTAAAGCTTCTCGCCTTTCTTGGCGATCATAACGTAGGCATCCCGCTCCATCCCAAGCTTCAGACCTGTTACCAACAGAGAAAAATTCAAGGGGTCAGACACCAAAGCATTTTGCATATGAAGTTCATGAGCCTGGTTATTATCGAAAGCCTATAAGGTGTTAGAAACTGCAATCAATATTTGTCCAACCCAATTGCGAAATTGGTTTTTAGACGAAGGAAAGAACGGGGAGAAAATATAGGGGTAAAGATAAATCCCTGTGTGGTGAGAGAGTGAACGAGAGAAACACTGCAACCCTCCTCTCACTGCATAACAAGCCATGCTGATTCCCATGACTTGCACAGGGGGGCTGCGGCAGTCACAGCAGCAAAAAAAACAAGGCCCAACACCTAACCCTGAGGGACACCACCATTTCCTCCAGTCAGCCCTCTGACGTCTACGCGTTTCAGCCCCCAAGGGGGAGAGGCTGTCACGGGGCTGTCAGAAGACGCAATGTCCCTGCCTGCAGGGCCTCGTTGGGGAGTCTGGCACGGTACAGGGGCGTATGCCACCTCCTTCGGATGGAAATCCAGATGTTAATCTGTCTAGGTCTCGAACAATGTACTGTATCGACACTCGCCTGCCAATGTACTGTATCGACACTCGCCTGCTAATGTACTGTGGCATCACTGAGCATTTATATCTTTGGTGTAGAGCAGCAGTTATGCTTACCAAGCTGCAACACAACTGAGATGAGTGATAATGTTAAATTCTGAAAAACATGTAGAGGCAATTCAAAACAAGAGTTGATGTTGAGCCGTTGAAGGTCGACCATGCTCACAGAGCTACCAAACCATATACTGTAGGTAAAACTAGCTCTGTTCTAAACTCTACCGTGGGGCTCTCTGAGCTGCTAAACTACACGGTTGGGCTCTCTGAACCTTGAAGCTCCATCATCAGGCTCTCTGATTGGCTAAATTCCACTGTCCTGCTAAACCATGGGATTCCAACTCAATTTGCGGGTGTGCCAGAGCTGGGTGCCGCTGATGGAGGTGGGGTTGGATTACACTTGACAGGAGCTGGAGTAGACTCAAACAAAGAGTGCCATTGGACAGACTGGGGTCTGGTCCTGGTGCAGGGGGCCCCAACCCCGGGCTGCTGCCCCAGCTGTCAGTGCCTGACGAGAGACCCCCTCTTCCCACTCTCACAGGCACAGACTAACCGGCTTACATGCTAGCCCACTCATTTTCCCTCGATCGCCACAAAATCTTTGATAAGACGATCTCAGACCCATCCAGCTGCCAGGGCCAAAACAAATTGATCTGTCTTGGGAGTATTTAAAGGGGCCACAACCAAAACCCTTTTAAAGAGGTGTGCTGCGGGAACTGGAATCCAACAATGGGTCAGGTATCAATAGTAAAACAGGGATGAAAGGGATGTTCCGTGGATCTAATGGCCATGGTCAAACCTTCCAGATGTGGGCTAGGCCGGGGGTTCAGGGAGGGGGGTTGGGGTCAGCTGCACTGTGACTGATCTGGTATCTATTAGCCTCAGGGTCAACTTCCGCCTAGCATAACCGGATACCCAGAATGTCCCTTGGTACTCTGGAAAGCTCCACTTCTCGACTGTAGCCACAGGATCAGGTACTGATACCATGACATGCTGTGACCGCTCACTCAAGGCCATGCGTTAGGCTCATTCGCTACATTTCAAATATTCAATATTGTTGTACACAGCTAGAACCAGGTGTGGATATTTGTTCAAAACCCTTGGCTGTTTAAGTTGAGTCATTTCCATGTGCATGCAGTTTGGGGAAAGCTGTTGTGATTTCTGCCTCCAATGCTATCAGGTATCACCAGGCATGCCTACAGCCACAGAATCCTGCAAAAGCCTTTCAAGCTTTATTGGCACTCTTGGTGCGTTACGGTTTCTGGCAAAGCTGCTGCTACTGCTCTTTTTCGGGCTCTGGCGAATAGTCTGTTTTTTTGCACATCTCAAATTTGTTTGTGAATGAACTGCTCCAGAAAGTGCTCTCTCTCAGGGGTGTTGATTGGAAAACATGGTCTCGTACTGCGTCGCATGAGGCGACTGGCTATTTATTTTAAATGTTAAACTCCAGGCTCTCACCTGCATACATTTGGCAACACAGGTCAAGGTCATCACGTCATGATCTTAAAGACTTTATTTATGAAACAAATGCTAGCTAGCTAGAGAGACTCTGGGTAGTAAGACATACTGCATCATAATCCACATACCATAAGCATACCACAACAGTCCTAGTGATGCACCAATTAATTTGAATGCCTGCATGCGACAATTGGAGCTCTCACAACAGCCAGGAGGAATTATTTTGTTCCCTCTTGAAACACTAACCATTTGTTTATCTGAAGCATTATTGTGTTAGCAACACTGAGATACCGCATCAGTCGAGGAGGTCAGCCAGCACAACCAGAAAACATGAGAGCATTCTTTCACACACTCCATGGAGGTGGGAGAGAAGGAGTGTGAGTGACATCCCCCTTGTCATTCTACTCACTCTCTCTCTGCTCTCGTTCCCTCAAGATGGCATCGAGCCACTTCTGCTTGTCCTCTGCGTTCTTGGCCATGCAGACGAACCACTTGTTCTTGGCCGTGTTGTGGAGCTTCCAGCCGTTGGTCACTGTGTAGTTGTTGCTGTGGTAGTCAGCTAAGAAAAGAGGTACATAACAAGTAAGGGACCATGGTACAGTACACACCCCATGACTCGTCTTCTTGAAAACTTGGAAGGTAATACAGCCTGCTGAGCCACACCACTCTCAAGCATCACCTATCTTTGAAACACCATGGAGTTGAAATATCCATAATTCTGTAAGTACTGCTAAGAAAAAAAAAAATAGCAAAGGGTCTCTCTCTCTCTCTCTCTCTCTCTCTCTCTCTCTCTCTCTCTCTCTCTCTCTCTCTCTCTCTCTCTCTCTCTCTCTCTCTCTCTCTCTCTCTCTCTCTCTCTCTCTCTCTCTCTCTCTCTCTCTCTCTCTCTCTCTCTCTCTCTCTCTCTCTCATTGAGTTGGATTAGTGCAATGTGAAACCGGATGGAGACATAGGGAGAAATAATCATGTTTGGGTGTGCATGGGGAATGCTATCAAACAATAGTAGATGTAAGAGGATGATGCTACTGCATTCATCCAATGAAAGCAGTGTGACTGTGTATACACACACACTCACCCTAAAAAGGTCTCCTTACGAACAAGGAACTGGCCTTCGCTTTGTTGTTTGTTTACATGTTGCCTAGCTGCAGTTGTCAGTGCATGTCAATGTTGTAATATGTAGTTGAAGAAAAAAATAGCCACTAGGTCTTGTCCTTATTACTGTAAAACTAATCAATGGAATGGTGTAAAAGTGCAGTTATCAACCTCAGACAAGCTAACCTGGCAGTGTAAAGAGGACACATGACCTTGGTCCCACTATCAGGTTATATGGTCTCTCTGACAAACATGCAGAGAGAGAACATGTTTTCCTTTGTGATTTCCTCTGAAAGTACGAAGCGACAGGCAGCAAATAACCCGTGGGGCACAGAGAAGAGGCATGTGAACCCAAGAAGACGTGCATTCATACCTCTAAGGCCTACAGCTACAACTATAAACCCACTCACAGAAAACAACCAGACCTGGGTTCAAAGAGTACTTAATCTTTCAGATGCTTTGAACATTTCCTTGAGCCTGTCTGGAGTGCAAGAACGGAGGGATTAGCATTTTAGGGGCTACTTCATTGGTTATATTGCCCCAGGCTAGCTCGATTAAGCACAACTAAATTATTTGAACAATTTTAACTACTATTTGAACACAAGACATGAAAAAAACAGGCTGGTGTGCAATAAACCACATGAGTAAAACAGTGTTGTAAATTGGTAAGTGCCAGTTCTTGCAACAGCATGCATCCCAGTAGTTCAAAGGTGTGAAATGCAGGTCGGTGCATCCGCTCTGAACCAATGTGCAGACAGCAGATTCATATAGTCACCTGACCGTTTGTAAGCAGTTCAAACAAGAAAAACCTACGCAAGATTTTATTGCCACACCCAAATTGTCAACACTCATTAGCTTTGTATAATCTACTCTACCAGCTAATCTAGAAAGAAAGAAAATGACTGAATGGATGAATGAAAAGAGGGATGGATGCTTCTATATGAACTGATGACTGGTGGTGCTGGCACGAACCTGTTCCATCCTCAACGTTTTCCACTTCCATCACCTCTGTGTTGATTCTTCCTCTGAACACGTACTGGGGGCCATTGATGGACTTGGTCCTCTTTGTGGATTTCTTCCCAGTTACCCTACGAAATTTAACATAAAATTGTGAAAACGTGTTACTCCTGCTCAGAAAAAAATGTGTTGGCAACTTTGAAAAAACAACAATTATACAGTGCTCAAGCACACACAGGCGCAAGTATGCACACACACACACACACGTTAGTTTGACTTGCATATAAAATGAGCTTGGTACACACTACACAAACAGGATTTGGCGATTTACTCAGTTTTTCCACATCTGGCTTCTTTCTATGGTGACTTCTCGTCAATGAATGAAAACACATTCCTGCCACTTTCCTGAGGTGCATGACTCCGTCACTCCTTCCCTTCCTACCCAATCTCACCTGGACTTCCTCTTGCAGTAGACCAGGAGGTTGTCAAACAGGAAGAAGACTCTCTCTTGGATGTTGCCGGCGGAGATCTTGAGCAGGTTGCCGTGGAGCAGCAGCTCGGTGCAGATGTCAGTCAGATTGGTGCCCTGACAGTCAAGAGAGGGTGGCAATTAGATCACTGGTGCCCGTCAATCTCTCAAATCAAATCGTATTTCACATGTTTCGTAAACAACAGGTGTAGACTAGAAGTGAAATGCCTACTTATGGGCCCTTCCCAACAATGCAGAGGAACATTTAAAAATAATAAACACAAGGGATAAATACAATGTTAGTAACTTTAACTTGGGTTAGAGTTAGTTCAAAAAATGGTCAATACAAATAGGCTAGCTATTTAGTTAACTATTTAGTAGTCTTATGGCTTGGGTGTGGAAGCTGTTCAGGGTCCTGTCGGTTCCAGATTTGGTGCATCAAAACCTCTAGATGGAACACGTCGGACTTGGGTGACTGGAGTTTTGGAACATCTTCTGACACCGCCTGGTATAGAGGTCCTGGATGGCAGGGAGCTCGGCCCAAGTGATGTACTGGGCCTTGTGGTAAGATGCCAAGCGGTTGCCATCCCAAACGGTGATGCAGCCAGTCAAGATGCTCTCAACGATGCAGCCACAGGAGTCACTAGTGCACGATGGGAACATCTCTTCTGGCCAAACCCTCCCCTAACCCGGACGGCGCTGGGACAATTGTGCGCCTTCCCATGGGTCTCCCGGTCGCGGCCGGCTGCGACAGAGCCTGGACTCGCCTCTTCCATGCTTCACTGTGGAAACCACACATGCAGAGATACTCCGTTCACCTATATATACACACATATATATATATATATATACACACATATATATATATATATATATATATATACACACATATATATATATAGAATAGTACGCAAGTATAAACACCATGGGACCACGCAGCTGTCATACCGCTAAGGAAGGAGACACGTTCTGTCTCCTAGAGATGAACGTACTTTGGTACGAAAAGTGCAAATCAATCCCAGAACAACAGTAAAGGACCTTGTGAAGATGCTGGAGGACACAGGTACAAGAGTGTCTATATCCACAGTAAAATGAGTCCTATATAGACATAACCTGAAAGGCCGCTCAGCAAGGAAGAAGCCACTGCTCCAAAACCGCCATACAAAAAGCCAGACTACGGTTTGCAACTGAACATGGGGAATTTTTTTTTACTTTTTGGAGAAATGTCCTCGGGTCTGATAAAACAAAAATAGAACTGTTTGGCCATAATGACCATCGTTATGGTAGGATGAAAAAGGGGGAAGCTTGCAAGCTGAAGAACACCATCCCAACCGTGAGCACTGGGTGGCAGCATCATGTTGTGGGGGTGCTTTGCTGCAGGAGGGACTGGTGCACTTCACAAAATAGATGGCTTCATGAGGATGGACAATTATGTGGATATATTGAAGCAACATCTCAAGACATCAGTCAGGAAGTCAATGCTTGGTCGCCAATGGGTCTTCCAAATGGTCAATGACCCCAGGCATACTTCCAAAGTTGTGGCAAAATGGCTTAACCTGTTACTCCTACCCCCTACTTTTTCAAACATTCTGTTAAAAAAAATTGCGCAACATTTCAGCGCCCTGTTACTCAGGCCAGGAATATAGTATATGCATATGATTAGTATGTGTGGATAGAAAACACTCAGACGTTTATAAAACTGGTTAAATCACGGCTGTGACTATAACAGAACCTGCGTTTCATAGAAAAGTGCAGGAAAATCTGATCACTGAAGGTGGAAAAATATATCCATCCGCCACTTCAACCCATTGTTATGGGAGAACGACATTAAATGGGGCTGAGGTTGCAGTACCTACAGCTTCCACACGATGTCAACAGTCTTGTCATTTGCCAATTCTTTGTTTCTTGGTCAAACAAACAAGAGACAGGCTTTTTCTTCAGGTCTCCGACCGGATATTTTGGTTGAGAAATACCCGGACATTATTTCCAGACGGACCCCTATAGAAAACACTTCGTCTCGTGATTAATTTGATCGCTTATTAACGTTTACTAATACCTAAAGTTGCATTACAAAAGTATTTCGAAGTGTTTTGTGAAAGTTTATTGTCGACTTTTTTAATAAAAAAAAATGACGTTACAAGACGCTATTTCTTTCCTTTTATCACACAGTCTTCATAGATCGATATCTAGGCTATATATGGACCGATTTAATCGAAAAAAAGAACCAATAGAGATTATGGGACATCTAGGAGTGCCAACAAAGAAGATGGTCAAAGGTAATGAATGTTTTATATTTTATTTGTGCGGTTTGTGTAGCGCCGACTATGCTAATTATTTTGTTTACGTCCCCTGCGGGTCTTTTGGGGTGTTACATGCTATCAGATAATAGCTTCTCAAGCTTTCGCCGAAAAGCATTTTAAAAATCTGACTTGTTGCCTGGATTCACAACGAGTGTAGCTTTAATTCAATACCCTGCATGTGTATTTTAATGAACGTTTGAGTTTTAACTAGTACTATTAGCATTTAGCGTAGCGCATTTGCATTTCCAGATCTCTAGATGGGACACCTGCGTGCCAGGTAGGAGCAAGAGGTTAAGGACAACAAAGTCAAGGTATTCGAGTGGCCATCACAAAGCCCTGACCTCAAGCCTATAGAAAATTTGTTGGCAGAACTGAAAAAGCATGTGCGAGCAAGGAGGCCTACAAACCTGACCAACCTACACCAGCTCTGTCAAGAGGATTGGGCCAAAATTCACCCAACTTGTTGTGGGAAGCTTGTGGAAGGCTACCCGAACCATTTGACCCAGGTTAAACAATTTAAAAGGCAACGCTACCAAATACTAATTGAGTGTATGTAACATTCTGACCCACTGGGAATGTGATGAAAGAAATAAAAGCTGAAAGAAATCACTCTACTAGTATTCTGATATTTTACATTCTTAAAATAAAGTGGTGATCCTAACTGACCTAAATCTGGGGAATTGTTACTAGGATTAAATGTCAGGAATTGTGAAAAACTGAGTTTAAATGTACTTGGCTAAGGTGTATGTAAACCACCGACTTCAACTGAATGTATACATGCATGTGGCATAATGTATTTACAGTTTAATTCATGTTTTCAAGTACTGCTGACAAATAATGCCTTCTGATTCCTATGGTGTGTGTAAAATACTTATCTGAAAGTTGTACTGATTATAATGAGCTAATGCTAAGCTATTTGCCAGCTATTTGTGGCGCCATGTTTGTTAACATTATATAATGCATTCTGGGTATCACCTAAACGTCTGTTTGACAAACGACGTTATAATGGAGCTGAAGGAATGGTTCACTCATCTTTCGTGTAAACTTCCGGAAGTGAATGAAGGGAAGGTAGCTGACACACCTCCTTCAACATGCACACCGCAAACAGACCAAACTCATCTAGCCTATCTTTGGTTGACACAAAAAACAGAGGCGCACACAAACTACCCCATCGTCGGATTACTTTTGTTTATTAGAAAGTTTTTTACTCGATTATTCCGATCAATGGTGAGCTCACCCGTAATGTGACAAATTATAAATAGTAATTGCTATTAGCTAATTCATATTGTAGTTTCTGTTCAGCCGAGAGTTAGCTAACTATGACCACTTGTGTTAGGTCAATCTTTCCTCAGTTAAGACTAATGTAGCCTACATTTTCCGGTTCTGACGATTGTGTTATGCTGTCGCTACTTCTGTGAATGTCTGAACATTGCATCCAAAAATAAACTGGTCACATTCAGGACATAACTTTGTAAGGACTGTGCTTGTGCAAAAGGTTTCTGTGAAAAAAACAGTGTGGCTAGCTCACATGCTGACTGTTGCGTCAATCAAAACTGGACATTCTAAATAAGCATTCAGGCGCATTTCAGGCGCGTCTGAATACCTGGCTATTTCACTTGTCCTTCTTTAAGCCACCCACACGTTTTCAATTGAGAGATTCAACTTGTTTCATAACACATTATCATTCAGGCTACATATTAAAGTCTCTCTGATTAGCTTTGTAGCTTTAGAAGCTGGATAACATGATCCAGTATGTGCTAAAGGCTCTAATATGACTCGGTATGTGGCCAATTAACCTTTTTGACTAAGTGGTTGAACTTCAGGTCCATTCATCACAATTTATCATTAGATGTGACATTTGTAAGTCAGTATTTTTAGGGTTATACACCATCACAAAATAAACAAGAAAGCTAAAGGGATTTTCAAAGGTTGACCAATGGGATTTCAGCTGTGATGTTAATCACGTATGGGGGTGCGTCTGAAATGGCACCCTAAGGGCCCTGGTCGAAAGTAGTGCACTATATAGGGCCCCCATACTCAACTGGAAGACCGGAACGGTGCCCGGAATGGGATCAATATGGACAGCAGGTTCCAAAATGTATTTATTTATTTTTTATTTGGTCGGGCTTCGACTCCTGGTATCATATAAACAAACATAATACATGGAAGAATACGTAGAACTGCAGGAAATCAGCTTAAAAAAGGAAAACAATCTCTTCCCAAAGCAAAATGTGCAGAATTGTGGGAAATGAGCTTTGTGCATTTTTTATGTTCTCTCCACCAACAAGAGGTGTGTGTGTGAACAGTTTCGGGTCGAGTGGGTTGCGAGGTGGGGGTTTGTTACTACGATGATAAATTACATTATCCATCCGGACCTTTGACACCTAGGAAATGTGTGCGACAGGACCTTCTCAAATAGTACTTGGGTACCCCTTGATATAGGGAATAGTGCACAAAAATAGGTGCCATTTCAGGTCAGTTGGATTCCAACCAGCCTAGCAGACATAAGGTTTCCCCCGATCAATCCAATTCCATGTTTAACTGGGAAGAAAGCCAGGTGGTTGATGTAGGGATAGTGGGGGCTGTCTGTCTATCAGGACAACGGTAATGCGGCTGGGTCTCGATTCTGCACTACTACATTCCCATTATGAGTGGAGAGGTAATTCAACTGGAACGTGGGGGAGTGGAGAAAGTAGAACGAATGGGCTAAAGATGGAGTGCGTACAGGGAGCAAGGAAGGGCAGTGCCTTTCATGAGACTGTGATACGCAAGAGTGTATGTCCCATTACTCGTTCATCCTAATACTGCTAGGGGTCAATGCAAAGTGATATGAGAGAACCAATCGCAAACGCAGATGTCCAACTGCCCCCACATCAGTAGGTAGAATTGAATTAGAGAAAAAAACGACAATCACATTCATATATAACACAACACATTGATCTGTGGAAGGGACTGCAATGACATTGTGACATTGGGCAGGGTGCCTGTTGGCCTTCCCTTGGCTCTTGAGCGAGTGGATTGTCCTCTCGGGGGCCAAGGGGAGTCAGGAGACACGGGCTCTGTTGTGGAGGGTGAGGGATGTGTGAAAAAAAGCACTGGGCACCCCACTCCACTCCACTCCCAAGCCCTATCCATGCATTGTGCACGCTGGTGATTTGGGAGGCTGGAGGAGCATTTTACTGTCACGGAAAATGAAATGGTGCTCAGTGGACTCTCAAAAACTGGCCAAAGCTTTATAGCAACAGCCGGGACAGAGTGGGGATGGGGTCAATGAGGTGGACAGTGTGTGCGCGTGCGTGTGTGTGTGTGTTTGTGTGTGTGTGTACAGTATACGTGTGTGAGAGATCGAGCTAGAAAGAGAGTGGGGAAAATCCAATGTCAAAACTCCAAACTCAGAGCTTCCCTTTTCCATCCCTTTCAGGTCACATGTCCCATTTCTATATAAAAGGAGAACCTTGCCCTTTTCTCTCTCTCTCTCCATCCATCTTCATCTGACTCTCATCCATCTTTATCTCAGACCTCTCAATCTTTCTCCTCACCTCCCACCCTCTCTCGCTCTCATCCTTCTCATTTTTATATTACTCCTTCTTCCTTTCTCTCTTTTCACCTTCCATGTCCCTCTCACCCTTCTATCACCCCTCATCCTTATGGAACTCTTCTCTCCTCCCTTTTCTCACCTTCGAGCACTGTTCTCTGCCCTCACTCCCATCCGCTCTACCTCCATCAATGGTGATCTTTAGGGTGCATCCTAGCACCATAGCCTAAAATAGGATAGTATCCCTCACCTCCCAGCCCTCGATGTGCGCCTGTAGCTGCTCCAGGGCCTCCAATTTCTCCATCTGTCTCTTGGTCTCATTGATGTTGGAGCACACTGCCTTCATGGCCTGCAGGGCCTCCTCCACCGCAGGGTAGTCAGAGTGCTTTTTGGGCGTCCGCTTCAGCAGCTCCTAGTGGGGGGAGAGAGAGTAGGGAATAAAGACCATAAGGGGATGATGTCAAAGAGTCAAAATGTCTTCAGTAGTACTACAGTACATAAACAGTATTTGTTTCAGATGTCATCCAGCGCACCGGGGCTGTTAAGCACCATGCTCATTATGTGGAAGTTGAATGTAGAAGTTGGAAAAGAGAGAAGTTGGACGTGGGGTGGAAAATGGCGATCATAAATAGTCCTCAACTGGCAGCTTCATGAAATCGCACCGGCAAAACACCAGTCTCAACGTCAACAGTGAAGAGGCGACTCCGGGATCCCAGAGTCGCCTCTTCACTGTTGACGTTGAGACTGGTGTTTTGTGGGTACTATTTAATGGGGTGGCAGGTAGCCTATTGATTAGTGTTGGGCCAGTGACTGAAAGGTCGCTAGATCGAATCCCGGAGCTGACAAGCTAAAAAATCTGTTCAGGGGCAGAACTGTTCTTAGGCTGTCATTATAAATAGGAATTTGTTCTTAACTGACTTGCCTAGTTAAATAAAGGTTAAATAAAAATTAAGCTGCCAGTTGAGGACTTGTGAGGCATCTGTTTCTCAAACTAGACACTCTAATGCACTTGTCCTGTTGCTCAGTTGTGCACCAGGGCCTCCCACATCTCTTTCTATTCTGGTTAGAACCACTTTGTGCTGTTCTGTGAAGGGAGTAGTACACAATGTATGAGATCTTCCTCAGAACAAGAATAGACTGACGAGTTACAGAAGAAAGGTCTTTGTTTCTGGCTATTTTGAGCCTGTAATCAAACCCACAAATGCTGATGCTCCAGATACTCAACTAGTCTACAGAAGGCAAGTTGTTTTGTTTTTTAAATCAGAACAACAGTTTTCAGCCGTGCTAACATATTGCGAGTTTCCTAATGATCAATTAGCCTTTTAAAATGATAAACTTGGATTAGCTAACACAACGTGCCAATGGAACACAGGAGTGATTGTTGCTGATAATGGGCAACTGTACACCTATGTAGATATTCATTTTTTTTAAACAATCTTCCGTTTCCAGTTACAATAGTCATACTATATTTCTGATCAATTTAATGTTATTTTAATGGACAACAAAACATGTGCTTATCTTTATTTTTTTAAAGACATTTATAAAAGTAACCCCAAACTTTTGAACGGTAGTGTATATATAAATGGAGGCAGGCAAATACCTTTTACTGAGCTGTGTGAATACAGATTGACAGGGGTGAGACAATTAATTGTAATTTATCTCAATGTTATTTTGTTGTTTACAGGTCTACTATCCTTCTGACCCTATGCAGTCAGGTCCCATCTACTATCCTTCTGACCCTATGTAGCCAGGTCCCATCTACTATCCTTCTGACCCTATGTAGCCAGGTCCCATCTACTATCCTTCTGACCCTATGTAGCCAGGTCCCATCTACTATCCTTCTGACCCTATGTAGCCAGGTCCCATCTACTATCCTTCTGACCCTATGTAGCCAGGTCCATCTACTATCCTTCTGACCCTATGTAGCCAAGTCCCATCTACTTTCTTTCTGACCCTATGTAGCCAGGTCCCATCTACTTTCCTTCTGACCCTATGTAGCCAGGTCCCATCTACTATCCTTCTGACCCTATGCAGCCAGGTCCCATCTACTATCCTTCTGACCCTATGTAGCCAGGTCCCATCTACTATCCTTCTGACCCTATGCAGCCAGGTCCCATCTACTATCCTTCTGACCCTATGTAGCCAGGTCCCATCTACTATCCTTCTGACCCTATGCAGCCAGGTCCCATCTACTATCCTTCTGACCCTATGCAGCCAGGTCCCATCTACTATCCTTCTGACCCTATGCAGCCAGGTCCCATCTACTATCCTTCTGACCCTATGTAGCCAGGTCCAATCTACTGTCCTTTTGACCCAGGTCCCATCTACTATCCTTCTGACCTTATGCAGCCAGGTCCATCTACTATCCTTCTGACCCTATGTAGCCAGGTCCATCTACTATCCTTCTGACCCAGGTCCCATCTACTATCCTTCTGACCCTATGTAGCCAGGTCCCATCTACTATCCTTCTGACCCTATGTAGCCAGGTCCCATCTACTATCCTTCTGACCCTACGTAGCCAGGTCCATCTACTATCCTTCTGACCCAGGTCCCATCTACTATCCTTCTGACCCAGGTCCCATCTACTATCCTTCTGACCCTATGTAGCCAGGTCCCATCTACTATCCTTCTGACCCTATGTATCCAGGTCCCATCTACTATCCTTCTGACCCTATGTATCCAGGTCCCATCTACTATCCTTCTGACCCTATGTATCCAAGTCCCATCTACTATCCTTCTGACCCTATGTATCCAGGTCCCATCTACTATCCTTCTGACCCTATGTATCCAGGTCCCATCTACTATCCTTCTGACCCCATGCAGCCAGGTCCCATCTACTATCCTTCTGACCCCATGCAGCCAGGTCCCATCTATTATCCTTCTTACCCTATGTAGCCAGGTCCCATCTACTATCCTTCTGACCCTATGTATCCAGGTCCCATCTACTATCCTTCTGACCCTATGTATCCAGGTCCCATCTACTATCCTTCTGACCCTATGTATCCAGGTCCCATCTACTATCCTTCTTACCCTATGCAGCCAGGCTCCATCTACTATCCTTCTGACCCTATGCAGCCAGGTCCCATCTATTATCCTTCTTACCCTATGTTGCCAGGTCCCATCTACTATCCTTCTGACCCTATGCAGCCAGGTCCCATCTACTATCCTTCTGACCCTATACAGCCAGGTCCCATCTATTATCCTTCTTACCCTATGTTGCCAGGTCCCATCTACTATCCTTCTGACCCTATGTAGCCAGGTCCCATGTACTTTTTAACTCCTCGCAAGTGTGGCTTGTTTGGTGTCTGCTGTGAAGGAATACCACAACAAGTCAACTACTTGATTAATAAGGGCACGTCATCCAGCAAAGGCAGCAGTGCAGTTATCAACTATATGCACCATTTCTTCACCAACTAGGGAGTTGGGGAAACACGTGTGGACCCGAATTGTAATAACTGCAGTGGCCAAAACAAGAACAAGTTTGCACAGAGCTGACATCCTTCCTCCCACATGTGGTCTGCCTGTACAAGCACCACCTGGACTGGACACAGCTAGACAAACTTACCTTTTTGAGAAGATCAGGGATTTTTTATAACAGAGGCTATAGAGACGTCACATGCCCTGCACCAAAGTCAAAGGCAGGACAGAAACAGGATGTCCAAATATAGATTCCCCAGTTCATGTGTGGTTCGGACGATCCAGTCATCAGCACTATCTGCAGTGCCTCTATTCAAATGACTCTCCTAACACACATGCGTACGTTGCTGCTACAATTTTTTATACTACTGCTCAGCCACTTTACCCCTGATTGTATGCATATAACTACCTTGTCTATCGCTGATATCGTTGATATTGTTCATGAACATACTGCATATTATTTGCTTTATATTGACACCTTCTGATATTGCTACTCCGCAAGTAACCATTTGGCTGGTTACGGTTTATGTACTGTACATGTGCACCTCACTCAGGTTTCAACGCCGGTTGCATGAACTTATGTATGGAATACTATGTGATAAATGCGTGTGTAACAGTATATAGAGTAAGCTAATGTACTGCTGTGAAGGCATTTGGGCAATGGTGTAAAGTACTACAGTAAAAATACTTTAAAGTACTACTTACGTATTTGTTGGGGGGTATCTGTAAATTACTATTTATACTTTTGGCAACTTTACTTCACTACATTTCAAAAGAAAATAATGTCCTTTTCACTCATTTTCCCTGACACCCAAAAGGTACTTGTTACATTTTGACAGGAAAATTGTCCAATTCACACACTTATCAAGAGAACATCCATGGTCATCCCTACTTTATCTGATCTGGAAGACTCATTAAACACAAATGCTTTGTTTGTAAATTATGTCTGCGTGTTGGAGTGTGCCCCTGGCTATCCGTCAATAAAAAAAATTAAAAAAAATAAGCCGCCTGGTTTAATATAAGAAATTTGAGATGAGTATCAAAAGAAAAAATAAATAAATTAAGTATCGAAAATAATTGTACTTAAGTATATTTAAAACAAAATACTTTTAGACGTTTACTCTAGTAGTATTTTCCTTCAGTCATTTTCTATTAGGGTATCTTTACATTTACTTAACCTCTGCGCACCGAACCCGTTAGCGGGATAAAATTTGACAACATACGGTGATCGCTACATAATTAGTCATATTAAACATTCATGAAAATACAAGTCTCTCACAAGTTTCGAAAGCCTAGAATCTTGCTAATCCTACTGCGTTGTCAGATTTAAGAAAGGATTTACTGCTAAAGAGTACGATGCGATTATCTGAGGATAGAGCCCCATAAAAAACAACTATTTCAACCAGCACAGGTGGAACAAAATGACAAACTGTAATAAAATAAATAGTTTACCTTTGACGATCTTCCTCTGTTTACAATCCCAATGCTCATTGTTCCACAATGAATGGTATTTTGTTTGATAAAATCCATTTTTATAGCCTAACATTTTGTGAACCGCTTGTGTTGTGAATTCCGTCTCATTCCATTTCGATGACATATTTGATGTAAATACACACACAAAACGTGACTTTTCCAGTCATGTTTGGTTTCATTGCAATCAACTGGTTTGTTTGTAACACAACCAAACGTGATGGGTCATTTCGCGGGACGTATTGACTGAAAGAAACCGATTTGAAGACAACAAGTAATGACATCATTGTGCACCAATGATATGACCGCCGTTTCGTTGATTCACTGTATTTTAACCCAATGACCACTGATAGTCTTGAAATCTAGCTGGGTAGATAGCCAATGAGCTGAGGTAAACGGCAATATGTAATGTTTATGTGTTGGAAGACCAACCCATGTAGTAAACTCAGGCGTAAAGAGGGTCATTCGCCATTGAAGTTTCATACTGGAAGGAGCAACGCATGTTACGCACAGCGTTGTTTTGGTAAAGCGCATTTTCAGCTGTTTATATATCAATCAGTATGGCGACTAAGTCAGGGAAAGCTAAATCTAGGTCTAGATATACAGATGTACACACAATTTTAGAAGACATTGATCGGGAAAGTGAGAGATTGTTGGAGGACGATTAATTTAGCGATTCCCAAATGGAGGAATATATTTTGAAAGGAGAGGACATAATTTTGGACTGGTAAGTTCTTCTCATGCTAATGCCGTTGTTTGAAATTAATAATATAAAATATTATTTGTGATTTTTTAAAATTTGAGTAGCAATATATAAAAATGTAATGTAATGAAATGTGGGATCAGTGTGTCTGCCGCCCCAACCCAGCCTCACATGAAATAGCCTATTTAAGGGGGGCCCACAACAATGGCCAAAGTGAAATGGAGACAGTAGATCTAGCTGAAATGTCATAATATAAAATAGACAGTAGATCTAGCTGGTCTGTCATAATATAAATGAGACCGTAGATCTAGCAGGTCTATAATAATATATTCAACCTTATGTTCCCTGTACTCTTTATATATCTGTTTATTATACCTGTTGATACAGGGCTCAAATGTGAAACTATTCTAACTGAACATTTTCTTTCACAGTGACACTGACTCCGAATGGCCAAAAGGGCACAGCATGGAGGCGTTGTTGTGTTCTTTGCACCTGACATCAGCAGCACAATATTGTGTAGAGGACTGAAGTTTTTCCAAATATTGAAAGTGTTATTTTGTAAATGTTAATCTTTTTTTTCTTCATGTTTTTTTCTCCATATTATTATATATATATATATTTTTTTTTTTTGGGGGGGTGTTAGAATACCATTTTGGTATTTTGTATATAGTTATTCCATTCAAAATGTATAACTTCACCAATTTGGCCACTTGGGTACATTTGAGCTACTTGTGTGGGACACCTGGGTGACTTCATGATAAATGTCATGTAGCACACTCAAGAGGTTAATGCATTTCTGTGATTATTTAGCTAGTAAATAAATGATTGGTGTATGGATGATTCATAGTTTAGGCTGGGTTCGTGCAGATAACCAATGATTTAGGTCCTTCTGTAGCTCAGTTGGTAGAGCATGGCGCTTGTAACGCCAGGGTAGTGGGTTCGATTCCCGGGACCACCCATACGTAGAATGTATGCACACATGACTAAGTCGCTTTGGATAAAAGCGTCTGCTAAATGGCATATATTATTATTTACAAATGTTTGGAATGAGACTGATGTGAGGTAAAGAATAATTAAGTAATAGAAGACTAATTAATCAGATATTAAATATCTGAAGAGTTCTATTGGGAAAATTCAAACTTTGTAATCTGAAGATTTTCCGTGGCGCCCCGACTTCTTAGTTAATTACATTTACATGATTAGTTTAGTCACGTAATAATAATTACAGAGAACTGATTTGATAAAATAAGTCTTCACCTTTAATGATGCCTAAGACACGACATCTAATATTTAGAAAATATTTTTTTTATCTGGACACCGTTTACCTATAATTTTTCCTTATTGTAGGCTACTTCCACTTTTAGTCTTAATCCTTACTACACTACTCACTGTTTAGCACATGACCTCACATGTGAATCCTTAAAGAGATGGGTGGGACTGGCTTAAGAGGGTGAACAATGCTGAATGGGTGGAGACAAAGGAGAGCTCTCCAGTAGATACCATAACATTCAAATGGCCCTTTTCTCAAAAGTGAGTTTTCAAGTTTAACCAAAATTCAAAGCAGAATTACTTTCCCATTGTTCCTCAAAAATGCAGTGTATAATATACCATTTTGTAGCTCTGATTCACTACTTTTTACTAATGTAAAAAAAAAACATTTCCAATCTTGCTACATAAGACCGAATCCAGGTGGTGGATTCTAGATATGTGTAAACTTTGATTTAGAATGGACCAATATCATGCACCTGTCTCGAAACAGAATAGCTGTATTTATTTTATACTCTTGTTGTAAAGAGAAGCAATGTGCTCAATATTAGGAAAGTTGAGAAATAAATATAGTATGCCTAGCCTATAGAACGCTGATTCGACCCTTGTCTCTTTAATAGAGGCCATCACACTGTTTTCTTACACAATTGCATAGCCTATAGAAATGTTGTGCAACATGAGCTCATGGGCTCTCATGAAGTGTTTGATTAGATTTTAGATTACATTTGCATTGATGTCAGAGTGATTAGAGGGACAATAGAGTGCTGAGTACCAGTCAGTTAACAAGTTTGGTAGGCTACTAATGACCAGCAGCATCATCAGAGCTTGGAGAAACCTAATTAATTAATTGTGCTGAAAATGGTCATATGAAATTTGACTGTCTTCATGGCCACCGGTGTGGCGGTGCTTCCATAGGACTATTGACAACTGTGCATCTTGCCCACTTGAGGCTGGACTCTGATTTAGAGGGGGCATGTTCAGAGCATGTTCAGATTTTCACATGATTCCATTGGGGGGAGCAGTCCAGTTCCCTGGTGCTGAAATCGAGAAAACTCCCAGCTGAGTAAAAGCACTCAGCGCAAAGTTGCAGCGGGTTGGTTGGCTGGCTGATTGAGAGGGACACAAGTTAGAGCAGTCTGAGTATCTCCTCTACTGTATTATTGCCCAATCATTGTGAGTCTGAAACAGGCTCAGGTTGTTTTATATACACCAACGCAGCCGTCGGTTATGTTGGAGTTCAACAATCTTCTGAATAGCAGCCACATGCTTTTTAGTTGTTCTGCTGATGTCTGACAATGGCTTGGCGTTTATAGTGTTCCAGGTGTTTCCAATTTGTACCAGATAAGATTCAGCTTGGGATAAACCGAATCTTGACAAAATGTTACAAATACATACAGTACCAGTTAAAAGTTTAGACACACATACTAAAAACGACACTCCATCATTACCTTAAAGACATGAAGGTTAGTCAATCTGGAAAAAGTCAAGAACTTTGAAAGTTTCTTCAAGTGCAGTCGCAAAAACTGGACACCAATAAGGACACCAATAAGAAGAAGAGACTTCGTTGGGCCAAGAAACATGAGCAATGGACAGGACATTAGACCGGTGGAAATCTGTCCTTTGGTCTGATGAGTCCAAATTTGAGATTTTTAGTTCCAACCGCTGTGTCTTTGTGAGACGCAGAGTAGGTGAAGATGATCTCTGCATGTGTGGTTCCCATTGTGAAGCATGGAGGAGGTGGTGTGGTGGTGCTTTGCTGGTGACACTGTCAGTGATTTATTTAGAATTGAAGGCATATTTAACCAGCATGGATACCACAGCATTCTGCAGCGATACATCAACCCATCTGGTTTGCGCTTAGTGGACTATCATTTGTTTTTCCAACAGCACAATGGCCCAACACACCTCCAGGCTGTGTAAGGGCTTTTTGACCAATAAAGAGTGATGGGTGCTGCATAAGATGACCTGGCCACCACAATCACTCGACCTCAACCCAATTGAGATGGTGTGGGATGATTTGAACTGCAGAGTGAAGGAAAAGCAGCCAACAAGTGCTCCGTATTTTATGTGAACTCCAGCTGGAAAGGCATTCCAGGTGAAGCTGGTGGAGAGAATGCCAAGAGTGTGCAAAACTGTCAATCAAGGCAAATGGTGGCTAATTTGAAATATAAAATATATTTCTTTAACACTTTCGGTTACTAGATGATTCCATATGTGTTATTTCATAGTTTTGTTGTCATCACTATTATTCTACAATGTAGAAATTTATACACCCTTGAATGAGTAGGTGTCCAAACTTTTGACTGGTACTGCATTTCAAATATTACATTAGATCCTATACCCAAATTAAACATTTATCATCATATGATCCTGCCCGTTCACACAAAACTCAATATATAATTCTTAAACAATTTATTAGTGTGTTAAGGCAGACAATATACCTAACAGTGCACTCTGGCTGCTTTATAAGTGGTCTGGATCACAAACAATGATTTTAACGCTATACGAAAGCTTTGGGAAATGAGGCACAGGGTCAAGCTTGCCAAAACCATCTTAAGGCGAAGTTCAGCATTAGAACCATAGGTTCTAACGATGAACCAAGATGATTTTAGGAAACCAGGCTCTGGTCTTTACGCACGGTTGCGCATCAGAGTTTCAAAAGGATGTGTCGTATCCTATAGGTCCGTGGACAGAGCTTTTTTATATAATACCTTATTATTGATGTAGCTTATAGGCTTCATCACAAATGACCAGATCCTAACATGGACAAAACTAAAAACTGTTCTCTATTGATCATGACCGCTGTATATGGTAATGATGTGCACATTTACCAGGACAAATGTAAAAACTGCAGTGGAACTGGCTTCCTTGTCATTTAATATTTACTTTAGACAGTAAAAACTATAAAAAAGAAACCGTTTGGGTTGTTTGATATCAGATTCAAATCAAGTAATCAAAGAATGACTTTTTTGTATATATATCTTGACATCTAATAGGAAGTATTAATTGGTCATAAAGTACACTGCCCCTCTGACTTGGAGGCAGGACTGAGTTACATTCTCCTTGGGGTCAGCAGGACCTTACCTTCAGTAAGAGGGGGTACTTGCAGATTCTCTGAATGGGTGATAGCAGGTGCCCCTCCAGGGGAATGTCTGTGCTCTTCTTCCCTCCCAACAGCATACAGTGCTGGAACACAGAAAGATTTGAACAAAAACAAATTTATTAATGTGGGACATCTACGGTCATGTAAAATGACACATTTCCTTTTTGTGATTCTTTACTATTCTTCTCAAACTAACTTGGTTGCTCCACTAAAATGATTATGTAAAATGGTTAAGGGCAAGAAGCAAAATCCAAAACACCATAGAAAGTCTCAGCCGCATTAATGACCTCCATGGGGGACAGGTGGCATACTGGAACAAAAGTCATGCTTCAAAGATTAAACAGAGAAATCAGTTTGGTGGTGAAACACTTCTGAGGAGAATTATTCAGCTGCATGAGAGAGAGAAAGGAGATAAAGCTGGAGGGTTTCCTCTTCTCTGTGCTCTAAGTCCCCAAGGGTAAGCAAGGGCAGCATTCACCAGACCAAAGTAGATACACCAGAATACTACAGTGGAGAAAACAGAAAGCACATCATTGGTCGGTATAGGGCACGCATTTCCTTTTAATCACAATCCACTGCATCCGCCTATGTCGCACTTTCGCATCTGCGGTGAACCATGACAGAGCTACAGCAGTGTTTGTCAGACCATGAGACATCTCGGTCTTCTCACAAAATCGTCTGTAGCATCCAAACAATTTGGCCTACAAATTACTATTATGACCCATCTATGAGACTCTCACAAACACGATGGTGTTGTCCATTTTGCTCAACGACCTCCATTAACTGTCAGGAGACTCGTCTGAGGTCGGTATAGCCGATCTGCCAACTTCTGTCTGGGAAACACAGTAATATGACCCATCTGTGCAAAGGTGGGACTCTAGAATGTCAACAGGCCTCACAAGACACATCTGAAGAAACCCCGGTACCAGTTGAAAAGAGAATGGGTTGTGACCCGATTCAGGAAACTAGGCGTATGTCTCAAGTCACGACTTCACAGGAGAGCCCTTTGAATGTAAAAAAAATAGTTCTATCAAAATGTGCTTTTTGGTGGAAATGCCTTCTTGAACATGTGAACTTTCATGTGCCTTAATATCAAACTTGTATGCCATCTGTAAATACAAAGAAAATTGTTAACCTTCCCACTAGCCATGATTGGCTGAGATAATGAGTGGGCTGGACATGCCGAGAGATGAGTTTGGATTGGTCTGCCATATAGAAGGCTTTGGTCTATTTGAGCTCTTCTTTAGTGGTGTGGGGGCTGTGCTTTGGCAAAGTGGGTGGGGTTATATCCTTCCTGTTTGGCCCTGTCCGGGGGTGTCCTCGGATGGGGCCACAGTGTCTCCTGACCCCTCCTGTCTCAGCCTCCAGTATTTATGCTGCAGTAGTTTATGTGTCGGGGGGCTAGGGTCAGTTTGTTTATCTGGAGTACTTCTCCTGTCCTATTCGGTGTCCTGTGTAAATCTAAGTGTGCGTTCTCTAATTCTCTCCTTCTCTCTTTCTTTCTCTCTCTCGGAGGACCTGAGCCCTAGAACCATGCCCCAGGACTACCTGACATGATGACTCCTTGCTGTCCCCAGTCCACCTGGCCATGCTGCTGCTCCAGTTTCAACTGGCCTGGGCCCTAGGACCATGTCCCAGGACTACCTGACATGAGGACTCCTTGCTGTCCCCAGTCCACCTGGCCATGCTCCTGCTCCAGTTTCAACTGTTCTGCCTTACTATTATTCAACCATGCTGGTCATTTATGAACATTTGAACATCTTGGCCACGTTCTGTTATAATCTCCACCTGGCACAGCCAGAAGAGGACTGGCCACCCCACATATGCTCTCTCTAATTCTCTCTTTCTTTCTCTCTCTCGGAGGACCTGAGCCCTAGGACCGTGCCCCAGGACTACCTGACATGATGGCTCCTTGCTGTCCCCAGTCCATCTGACTGTGCTGCTGCTCCAGTTTCAACTGTTCTGCCTTATTATTATTTGACCATGCTGGTCATTTATGAACATTTGAACATCTTGGTCATGTTCTGTTATAATCTCTACCCGGCACAGCCAGAAGAGGACTGGCCACCCCACATAGCCCGGTTCCTCTCTAGGTTTCTTCCTAGGTTTTGGCCTTTCTAGGGAGTTTTTCCTAGCCACCGTGCTTTTACACCTGCATTGTTTGCTGTTTGGGGTTTTAGGCTGGGTTTCTGTACAGCACTTTGAGATATCAGCTGATGTACGAAGGGCTATATAAATAAATTTGATTTGATTTGATTTGATTCAGTCTGTTTTGGTAATGCTGTCGAACGCGGCATTAAAAAAAATGTATTGTGTCGTGGAGCTGCATAAGTGTTCACCACTTTCTGAAGGATCACGTTTTGAAATCAATGGAATTAGAGTATGATAGTTAAAGAGATGGAGAAAACACCTGTCTCCAGATGACATCTTCAAACTAAGGGCAACCGTGGTATGGCATTCCTGACAGGGAGATGCGTCCATCATGCATGATGATGTATACAGGTAAGATAGTCTAGCGTACGCTAGCTAACATTAGCTAGTCAGACAAAAATGTGACTTGAGTAGAAGTACCCCATGTAATTTTACACTAGCAGCCTGGGAGAAAATGTACAGAACACAACTAGAGCAAGTTCAGGTCAGTCAATAACCAGACGGAGGAAGCACATCGGGGTCAACAAGGCTCAGAATTCCATCCAGCTGCGCCAATGCACTGCAGCTGGCACCGAGCATGACATCACCATTGGAAGCACAGTCAAAGGAAGTTCCTGTGTTCATTGTTCATAAGCGGAAGAAGAGTTGACATGATGAGAGAGAGATAGTGATAATAGACAGAGAAAGAGACAAAAAGGAGACAAATTGCGTGAGCGGTGGGATCCTCACCAGGAGGAAGGTCCTGATTTCGGGGATCTTGTTGAGCTCCATCAGCAGCCGCAGTGCCTTCTCGTTGTTACTGCAGTACTCCCCATACACAGAGAACCGCCCCTTCTGAAAGTTGGAGGAGGAAACAACAAGTCATTCAGTGCCCGATCTGATGTAGCTAGTGGATATACTGTACGGTCAAATAGGTTTGGCCACTGAAGGCTTTCCCCGTGAACACTTAGTAATACGATAGCTGTGATAAACATGGATGCATTATTCATCTACCATTAGAAACAATGTAGAGGCATAGGCAATCACTCTCTCAGCATTCAATTTAGGCTACAGCCCCAAACTCCAGATAGACCCCTGTGTTGTACCCTAGCATTTAGGAGGTGAAACCAGATTCAGTGCTGGGCACTGCACTCTACGGTTGGTTCCCGAAATGCTGCTGCTGTCACCCGAAACAGAGCAGGAAATTCAATCCTAGCCCGAGTGTGCAAGGTTAGCATAACTTCGCAACCAACAAAAATTACGCTCACTCTCTCAAAAGCCGGATGTGTGCTTTTAAAAATATTTGTTTTCATTCGCCATTAGAATATTGAGCATGAGGTAAGAATGCTGCACATCAGGCATCCAATGTTAAAAACTTGATGTAATTGTGAAAATTCTAATGGGACAAAGTATTGTAAAAGGTAACCATCTTGACAAGGTGCTCCATTGGTCTCAGTATCTCCCTCTGTTTCCCTGTCGCTCTCTCTCACCCCCGCACTCTTTTCTAAATTCCAACTCTCACAGCTTTTTGGATACATTGACTTGATATACTAACTCAAGAAGCTAGGCTGCTATAGTCTAATCTAGCCTTCCATCCTCCAAATCTCATGACGGTGTCAGGTCCACACAGCAGGGGGAATTTTGTTTGGACCAGGGCTCTGCTGCCCAACACACACACACACACACACACACACACACACACACACACACACACACACACACACACACACACACACACACACACACACACACACACACACACACACACACACACACACACACACACACACACACACACACACACACACAGGTGACTGGAAACATGACCGAATACAAACAGTGTAGCTATTCCCTCCGCAAGGCAATCAAACAAGCTAAGCGTCAATATAGAGACAAAGTAGAGTCGCAATTCAAAGGCTCAGACATGAAAGGTATGTGGCAGGGTCTAAATTCAATCACGGACTACAAAATTAAAACCAGCCCCGTCGCGGACCACGATGTCTTGCTCCCAGACAAACTAAACAACTTCTTTGCTCGCTTTGAGGACAATACAGTGCCACTAACACGACCCTCTACCAAAACCTGTGGGCTTTCCTTCACTGCAGCCAACGTGAGTAAAACACTTAAACTTGTTATCCCTCGCAAGATTGACAGCCCAGGCGGCATCCCCAGCCGCGTCCTCAATGCATGTGCAAAGATATCAGTTTGTCTCTGTGAATGGTTTGTCCTCTGACAAATCAACTGTACATTTCGGTGTTCCTCAAGGTTCTGGTTTTAGGACCACTATTGTTTTCACTATATATTTTACCTCTTGGGGATGTTATTCGAAAACATAATGTAAACTTTCACTGCTATGCGGATGACACACAGCTGTACATTTCAATGAAACATGGTGAAGCACCAAAATTGCCCTCGCTAGAAGCATGTGTTTCAGACATAAGGAAGTGGATGGCTGCAAACTTTCTACTATTAAACTCGGACAAAACAGAGATGCTTGTTCTAGGTCCCAAGAAACAAAGAGATCTTCTGTTGAATCTGACAATTAATCTTAATGGTTGTACAGTCGTCTCAAATAAAACTGTGAAGGACCTCGGCGTTACTCTGGACCCTGATCTCTCTTTTGAAGAACATATCAAGACCATTTCGAGGACAGCTTTTTTCCATCTACGTAACATTGCAAAAATCAGAAACTTTCTGTCCAAAAATGATGCAGAAAAATTAATCCATGCTTTTGTCACTTCTAGGTTAGACTACTGCAATGCTCTATTTTCCGGCTACCCGGATAAAGCACTAAATAAACTTCAGTTAGTGCTAAATACGGCTGCTAGAATCCTGACTAGAACCAAAAAATTTGATCATATTACTCCAGTGCTAGCCTCTCTACACTGGCTTCCTGTCAAAGCAAGGGCTGATTTCAAGGTTTTACTGCTAACCTAAAAAGCATTACATGGGCTTGCTCCTACCTACCTCTCTGATTTGGTCCTGCCGTACATACCTACACGTACGCTACGGTCACAAGACGCAGGCCTCCTAATTGTCCCTAGAATTTCTAAGCAAACAGCTGGAGGCAGGGCTTTCTCCTATAGAGCTCCATTTTTATGGAACGGTCTGCCTACCCATGTCAGAGACGCAAACTCGGTCTCAACCTTTAAGTCTTTACTGAAGACTCATCTCTTCAGTGGGTCATATGATTGAGTGTAGTCTGGCCCAGGAGTGGGAAGGTGAACGGAAAGGCTCTGGAGCAACGAACCGCCCTTGCTGTCTCTGCCTGGCCGGTTCCCCTTTTTCCACTGGGATTCTCTGCCTCTAACCCTGTTACGGGGCTGAGTCACTGGCTTGCTGGGGCTCTCTCGTGCCGTCCCTGGGGGGTGCGTCACCTGGGTGGGTTGATTCACTGTTGTGGTCGGCCTGTCTGGGTTTCCCCCCTTGGGTTGTACCGTGTCGGAGATCTTTGTGGGCTATACTCGGCCTTGTCTCAGGATGGTAAGTTGGTGGTTGAAGATTTCCCTCTAGTGGTGTGGGGGCTGTGCTTTGGCAAAGTGGGTGGGGTTATATCCTTCCTGTTTGGCCCTGTCCGGGGTGTCCTCGGATGGGGCCACAGTGTCTCCTGACCCCTCCTGTCTCAGCCTCCAGTATTTATGCTGCAGTAGTTTGTGTCGGGGGCTAGGGTCAGTTTGTTTATCTGGAGTACTTCTCCTGTCCTATTCGGTGTCCTGTGTAAATCTAAGTGTGCGTTCTCTAATTCTCTCCTTCTCTCTTTCTTTCTCTCTCTCGGAGGACCTGAGCCCTAGGACCATGCCCCAGGACTACCTGACATGATGACACCTTGCTGTCCCCAGTCCACCTGGCCATGCTGCTGCTCCAGTTTCAACTGGCCTGGGCCCTAGGACCATGTCCCAGGACTACCTGACATGAGGACTCCTTGCTGTCCCCAGTCCACCTGGCCATGCTCCTGCTATTATTCAACCATGCTGGTCATTTATGAACATTTGAACATCTTGGCCACGTTCTGTTATAATCTCCACCTGGCACAGCCAGAAGAGGACTGGCCACCCCACATATGCTCTCTCTAATTCTCTCTTTCTTTCTCTCTCTCGGAGGACCTGAGCCCTAGGACCGTGCCCCAGGACTACCTGACATTATGGCTCCTTGCTGTCCCCAGTCCACCTGACTGTGCTGCTGCTCCAGTTTCAACTGTTCTGCCTTATTATTATTTGACCATGCTGGTCATTTATGAACATTTGAACATCTTGGTCATGTTCTGTTATAATCTCTACCCGGCACAGCCAGAAGAGGACTGGCCACCCCACATAGCCCGGTTCCTCTCTAGGTTTCTTCCTAGGTTTTGGCCTTTCTAGGGAGTTTTTCCTAGCCACCGTGCTTTTACACCTGCATTGTTTGCTGTTTGGGGTTTTAGGCTGGGTTTCTGTACAGCACTTTGAGATATCAGCTGATGTACGAAGGGCTATATAAATAAATTTGATTTGATTTGATTTTGATGTGCAGACCACCTGGCTGGTGTGTTTACGGACATATTCAATCAATCCTTATCCCGGTCTGCTGTTCCCACCTGCTTCAAGAGGACCACCATTGTTACTGTTCCCAAGAAAGCGAAGGTAACTGAGCTAAATGACAATTGCCCCGTAGCACTCACTTCCATCATCATGAAGTGCTTTGTGAGACTTGTCAAGGACCATATCACCTCCAACCTACCTGACACCCTAGACCCACTCCAATTTGCTAACCGCCCCAATAGGTCCACAGACGACGCTATCACACTGCCCTAACCCATCTGGACAAGAGGAACACCTATGTAAGAATGCTGTTCATCGACTACAGCTCAGCATTTAACACCGTAGTCCCCTCCAACGTCGTAATTAAGCTAGAGGCCCTGGGTCTCGACCCCGCCCTGTGCAACTGGGTCCTGAACTTCCTGACGGACTGCCCCCAGGAGGTGAGGGAAGGAAACAACATTTCCACCCAGCTGATCCTCGACACTGGGGCCCCACAAGGGTGCGTTCTCAGCCCTCTCCTGTACTCCCTGTTCACCCATGACTGCGTGGCCATGTACGCCTCCAACTCAATCATCAAGTTTGCAGACGACACTAGATTGGTAGGCTTGATTACCAACAACAACGATACGGCCTACAGGGAGGGGGTGAGGGCCCTCGGAGTGTGGTGTCAGGAAATAATCTCACACGTCAACAAAACAAAAAGGAGATGATCGTGGACTTCAGGAAACAACAGAGGGAGCACCCACCTATCCACATCGACGGGAGAGCAGTGGAGAAGGTGGAAAGTTTTAAGTTCCTCGGCGTACACATCAATGAAATGGTCCACCCACACAGACAGCGTGGTGACGAAGGCGGCAACAGCACCTCTTCAACCTCAGGAGGATGTAGAAATTCGTCTTGTCACCAAAAACACACAAACTTCTACAGATACACAATCGAGAACATCCTGTCGGAGACTGAAAATCAGCTTCTATCTCAAGGCCATCAGACTGTTAAACAGCCATAACTAAACATTGAGTGGCTGCTGTCAACATACTGACTCATTTCTAGCCACTTTAATAATAAAAAAGTATGTAATAAACGTATCACTAGCCACTTTAAACAATGCCACTTTATATAATGTTTACATACCCTACATTACTCATCTCATATGTATATTTACATTTACATTTAAGTCATTTAGCAGACGCTCTTATCCAGAGCGACTTACAAATTGGTGCATTCACCTTATGACATCCAGTGGAACAGCCACTTTACAATAGTGCATCTACATATTTTAAGGGGGGTGAGAAGGATTACTTTATCCTATCCTAGGTATTCCTTAAAGAGGTGGGGTTTCAGGTGTCTCCGGAAGGTGGTGATTGACTCCGCTGTCCTGGCGTCGTGAGGGAGTTTGTTCCACCATTGGGGAGCCAGAGCAGCGAACAGTTTTGACTGGGCTGAGCGGGAACTGTACTTCCTCAGTGGTAGGGAGGCGAGCAGGCCAGAGGTGGATGAACGCAGTGCCCTTATTTGGGTGTAGGGCCTGATCAGAGCCTGGAGGTACTGAGGTGCCGTTCCCCTCACAGCTCCGTAGGCAAGCACCATGGTCTTGTAGCGGATGCGAGCTTCAACTGGAAGCCAGTGGAGAGAGCGGAGGAGCGGGGTGACGTGAGAGAACTTGGGAAGGTTGAACACTAGACGGGCTGCGGCGTTCTGGATGAGTTGTAGGGGTTTAATGGCACAGGCAGGGAGCCCAGCCAACAGCGAGTTGCAGTAATCCAGACGGGAGATGACAAGTGCCTGGATTAGGACCTGCGCCGCTTCCTGTGTGAGGCAGGGTCGTACTCTGCGGATGTTGTAGAGCATGAACCTACAGGAACGGGCCACCGCCTTGATGTTAGTTGAGAACGACAGGGTGTTGTCCAGGATCACGCCAAGGTTCTTAGCACTCTGGGAGGAGGACACAATGGAGTTGTCAACCGTGATGGCGAGATCATGGAACGGGCAGTCCTTCCCCGGGAGGAAGAGCAGCTCCGTCTTGCCGAAGTTCAGCTTGAGGTGGTGATCCGTCATCCACACTGATATGTCTGCCAGACATGCAGAGATGCGATTCGCCACCTGGTCATCAGAAGGGGGAAAGGAGAAGATTAATTGTGTGTCGTCTGCATAGCAATGATAGGAGAGACCATGTGAGGTTATGACAGAGCCAAGTGACTTGGTGTATAGCGAGAATAGGAGAGGGCCTAGAACAGAGCCCTGGGGGACACCAGTGGTGAGAGCGCATGGTGAGGAGACAGATTCTCGCCACGCCACCTGGTAGGAGCGACCTGTCAGGTAGGACGCAATCCAAGCGTGGGCCACGCCGGAGATGCCCAACTCGGAGAGGGTGGAGAGGAGGATCTGATGGTTCACAGTATCGAAGGCAGCCGATAGGTCTAGAAGGATGAGAGCAGAGGAGAGAGAGTTAGCTTTAGCGGTGCGGAGCGCCTCCGTGATACAGAGAAGAGCAGTCTCAGTTGAATGACTAGTCTTGAAACCTGACTGATTTGGATCAAGAAGGTCATTCTGAGAGAGATAGCGGGAGAGCTGACCAAGGACGGCACGTTCAAGAGTTTTGGAGAGAAAAGAAAGAAGGGATACTGGTCTGTAGTTGTTGACATCGGAGGGATCGAGTGTAGGTTTTTTCAGAAGGGGTGCAACTCTCGCTCTCTTGAAGACGGAAGGGACGTAGCCAGCGGTCAGGGATAAGTTGATGAGCGAGGTGAGGTAAGGGAGAAGGTCTCCGGAAATGGTCTGGAGAAGAGAGGAGGGGATAGGGTCAAGCGGGCAGGTTGTTGGGCGGCCGGCCGTCACAAGACGCGAGATTTCATCTGGAGAGAGAGGGAGAAAGAGGTCAGAGCACAGGGTAGGGCACTGTGAGCAGAACCAGCGGTGTCGTTTGACTTAGCAAACGAGGATCGGATGTCGTCGACCTTCTTTTCAAAATGGTTGACGAAGTCATCTGCAGAGAGGGAGGAGGGGGGGGAGGGGGAGGAGGATTCAGGAGGGAGGAGAAGGTGGCAAAGAGCTTCTTAGGGTTAGAGGCAGATGCTTGGAATTTAGAGTGGTAGAAAGTTGCTTTAGCAGCAGAGACAGAGGAGGAAAATGTAGAGAGGAGGGAGTGAAAGGATGCCAGGTCCGCAGGGAGGCGAGTTTTCCTCCATTTCCGCTCGGCTGCCCGGAGCCCTGTTCTGTGAGCTCGCAATGAGTCGTCAAGCCACGGAGCGGGAGGGGAGGACCGAGCCGGCCTGGAAGATAGGGGACATAGAGAGTCAAAGGATGCAGAAAGGGAGGAGAGGAGGGTTGAGGAGGCAGAATCAGGAGATAGGTTGGAGAAGGTTTGAGCAGAGGGAAGAGATGATAGGATGGAAGAGGAGAGAGTAGCGGGGGAGAGAGAGCGAAGGTTGGGACGGCGCGATACCATCCGAGTAGGGGCAGTGTGGGAAGTGTTGGATGAGAGCGAGAGGGAAAAGGATACAAGGTAGTGGTCGGAGACTTGGAGGGGAGTTGCAATGAGGTTAGTGGAAAAACAGCATCTAGTAAAGATGAGGTCGAGCGTATTGCCTGCCTTGTGAGTAGGGGGAAGGTGAGAGGGTGAGGTCAAAAGAGGAGAGGAGTGGAAAGAAGGAGGCAGAGAGGAATGAGTCAAAGGTAGACGTGGGGAGGTTAAAGTCGCCCAGAACTGTGAGAGGTGAGCCGTCCTCAGGAAAGGAGCTTATCAAGGCATCAAGCTCATTGATGAACTCTCCGAGGGGACCTGGAGGGCGATAAATGATAAGGATGTTAAGCTTGAAAGGGCTGGTAACTGTGACAGCATGAAATTCAAAGGAGGCGATAGACAGATGGGTAAGGGGAGAAAGAGAGAATGACCACTTGGGAGAGATAAGGATCCCGATGCCACCACCCCGCTGATCAGAAGCTCTCGGGGTGTGCGAGAACACGTGGGCGGACGAAGAGAGAGCAGTAGGAGTAGCAGTGTTATCTGTGGTGATCCATGTTTCTGTCAGTGCCAAGAAGTCGAGGGACTGGAGGGAGGCATAGGCTGAGATGAACTCTGCCTTGTTGGCTGCAGATCGGCAGTTCCAGAGGCTACCGGAGACCTGGAACTCCACGTGGGTCGTGCGCGCTGGGACCACCAGATTAGGGTGGCAGCGGCCACGCGGTGTGGAGCGTTTGTATGGTCTGTGCAGAGAGGAGAGAACAGGGATAGACAGACACATAGTTGACAGGCTACAGAAGAGGCTACGCTAATGCAAGGAGATTGGAATGACAAGTGGACTACACGTCTCAAATGTTCAGAAAGTTAAGCTTACGTAGCAAGAATCTTATTGACTAAAATGATTAAAATGATACAGTACTGCTGAAGTAGGCTAGCTGGCAGTGGCTGCGTTGTTGATTTTATAGGCTAGCTGGCAGTGGCTGCATTGTTGACACTACACTAATCAAGTTGTTCCGTTGAGTGTAATAGTTTCTACAGTGCTGCTATTCGGGGGCTAGCTGGCAGTGTTGATTACGTTACGTTGCGTTAAAAGAACGACAACAATTATCTTTGATACACAGACGGCTATGTAGCTAGCTATGTAGCTAGCTACGATCAAACAAATCAAACCGTTGTGCTGTAATGAAATGAAATGAAAAATGTGATACTACCTGTGGAGCGAAGCGGAATGCGACCGGGTTGTTGAGTGCGGAAGTTCTATTCAGTAGACGTAGCAGTGTCTCCTACGTTAAGGACGACAAATAGCTGGCTAGCTAACCTCAGTAAATTAAGATAATCACTCTAAGACTACACGCTCTAAACTACACAATTATCTTGGATACGAAGACAGCAAAGACAACTATGTAGCTAGCTAACACTACACTAATCAAGTCGTTCAGTTGAGTGTAATAGTTTCTACAGTGCTGCTATTCGGTAGACGGTGGACGTATGCTAGCTGGCTAGCTGCTGGGCAGATAGCAGTGTAGACTACGTTAGGACGACGAAATACAAGTTGCAATAGAAGTGCTGACTGTTTCACTATGTTGTCCTCTTTCTTTTCCTTTTTCTTCTGTCCTTCTTTTGTCCTTATTTTGTCTTCCTTTCTTCTGTTAACTAGATATTTTTTGTTGTTATTCTTTGTAAGCTAGCTAGCTTCTTCCAGGAGAGTCCCTAGCAACTGCTTAGCAACAAGTAAACAATTCTGCTAGCAATTCAGCTAGCTAAGATAACTGTACAATTTTATGAAAAATAGTATATACTGAACTCTATACTATCTACTGCATCTTGCCTATGCCGTTCGGCCATCGCTCATTCATATATTGTTATTTACATTTTCTTATTCATTCCTTTACACTTGGGTGTATAAGGTAGTTGTTGTGAAATTGTTAGTTATTATTGCATGGTCGGAACAAGAAGCACAAGCATTTTCCTATACTCGCATTAACATCTGCTAACCACGTGTATGTAAAAAAATACATTTTGATTTGATGGGTAAGTTTTCCAACAATTGTTTACAGACAGATTATTTCAATTATAATTCACTGTATCACAATTCCAGGGAGTCAGAAGTTTACATACACTAAGTTGACTGTGCCTTTAAACAGTTTGGAAAATTCCAGAAAATTATGTCATGACTTTAGAAGCTTCAGATGGGCTAATTGACAACATTTGAGTCAATTGGAGGTATACCTGTGGATGTATATCAAGGCCTACCTTCAAACTCAGTGCCTCTTTGCCTATTTTTTTTCTCTCCATATCCCCGGATTCCTATCGCAAGCTCTGAACCTTCTCACCTTCCGACCTTCGCAGCTAACGTCCCCTGAATGCTAGCTGTCTAGAGCACAACGGACTGTTGGCTTACGAGGCACATCGAATACATTCCGAAGCCACTAGCTAGCAGTCAGCTATCCTTTGCTAGCGGTCATCAGCTACCTTTATCCCGGACAACTCTCGCCAGTCTGTACAGCGCGGCTCAAACCAGAGTTAGTCGGACTTATTCTTCTCCATATCTCCAGATTCCTACCACAAGCTCTGAATCTATTTTTTTATGACATTTTTATTATGATATATTTTTTTTTCACCTGGAATTATAGTAGCTAACGACCCCTGAATGCACAGCCGCTAATCTGCGGCCTGCTAGCTATCTAAAGCACATTGGACTGTTGGCTTAAGAGGCCCTTCGGACATATTTCTTCGGCGACCCTATACATATTTTGCCAATTGGCCAGGTTTACCACACGGAGCCCTGCTGATCCGTCCGCTCATGTAACTGCACGAGGGGGCCACAACAGACTTTCCTCCGTCGCGTCATCCCTCTAAGGCCTTTCTGTTAGCCTGCTAGCCCCATTCCGCTAGCTGCCTGAAGCCACGCACTGGACTTGTATGATCACCCGGCTACGCATGCCTTTCCCTAACTTCACCATGCCATGTCGATTGCTGTACTGGTTTGTAACTATAGTTTTATTTCACTGTAGAGCCTCTAGCACTGCTCAACACACCTCGGCTAACAATTTAGTTCCACCTCCCACACACGCAGTGACATCACCTGGTTTAAATGCTATTTCTTGAGACAATATCTCTTTCATTATCACTATATGTACAGGTTTACCCCCACTGTATTCACATCCTACTAAACCTTTGTCTGTACGTTATGCCTTGAATATATTCTACCGTGCCCAGAAATCTGCTCCTTTTACTCTCTGTTCTGAACATACTAGGCGTTCAGTTCTGTTAGCCTTTAGCCATACCCTTATCCTACTCCTCCTCTGTTCCTCTGGTGATGTAGAGGTTAATCCAGGCCCTGCAGTGTCTACCTCCACTCCCATCCCCCAGGCTCTCTCATTTGTTGACTTCTGCAACCGTAAAAGCCTTGGTTTCGTGCATGTTAACATTAGAAGCCTCCTCCCTAAGTTTGTTTTATTCACTGCCCTAGCACACTCCACCAATCCGGATGTCCTAGCTGTGTCTGAATCCTGGCTTAGGAAGACCACCAAAAACCTTGAAATTTCCATTCCTAACTATAACATTTTCAGACAAGATAGAACTGCCAAAGGGGGCGGTGTTGCAATTTACTGCAAAGATAACCTGAAAAGTTGTCTTACTATCCAGGTCTGTACCCAAACAATTTGAGCTTCTACTTCTAAAAATGTACCTTTCCAGAAACAAGTCTCTCACTGTTGCCGCTTGCTATAGACCACCCTCTGCCCCCAGCTATACCCTCGACACCATGTGATTTGATTGCCCCCCATCTACATTCTGAGCTTAACACCCCGGCCATCCTACAATCTAAGCTTGATGCCCTCAATCTCACACAATTTATCAATGAACCTGCTACATGTCAGGACCCGGTTACGAACCCGGGTCTCCGGAGTGAGAAACAGTCACTTAACCAACTGAGCCACGAATAGTCTGCAGAACCCAGAAGATGAGGCAGACACAGCAGTACTTGAGACGGTGTATTTAATGAAGTAAAAAGTGAAGTTCTTCAGGAAAACATGTAACTCCACAACCTCAAAAGGAATCCTACAAGAACAAAGGTAATCCTCCAAGACAAAAAAGGTAAATCCACAAGGTGGAAGGTAATTTGTAAGCTCTGGATAAGAGCGTCTGCTAAATGACTTAAATGTAAATGTAAAGCACAAAAAGCCTCAAAAGATACTCAAAAAACAAACAAACAAGAAACAGAATTCCACAAGAGAGTCCACCGGGATCAACAAGAGTTCACAGAGTACTAGGGCTGGGTGCTAACATACAAACACAGAGCAAAGAACAGAGGAAAACTAAGGGTTTAAATACAATCAGGGGAAACGAGGCACAGGTGCAAATAATAATGGGGATCAAGGGAAAACAAAAGGTCAAAAGGCACAATGGGGCATCTAATGACCAAAAACCGGAACAACCCTGGCCAAATCCTGACACTACAGACCTATATCTATCCTACATCTCAAAGGTATTCGAAAGCCAAGTTAACAAACAGATTACTGACCATTTTGAATCACATCGTACCTTCTCCGCTATGCAATCTGGTTTCCGAGCTGGTCATGGGTGCACCTCAGCCATGCTCAGGGTCCTTAATGATATCATAACCGCCATCGATAAGAGACATTACTGTGCAGCTGTACTCATCGACCTGGCCAAGGCTTTCGACTCTGTCAATCACCACATTCTTATTGGCAGACTCAATAGCCTTGGTTTCTCAAATGATTGCCTCGCCTTGTTCACCAACTACTTCTCCGATAGAGCTCAGTGTGTCAAATCGGAGGGCCTGTTGTCCGGACCTCTGGCAGTCTCTATGGGGGTGCCACAGGGTTCAATTGTCGGGCCGACTCTTTTCCCTGTATACAGCAATGATGTTGCTCCTGCTGCTGAGGATTCTCTAATCCACCTCTACGCAGACGACACCATTATGTATACGTCTGGCCCTTCTTTGGACAGTGTTAACTAACTTCCAGACGAGCTTCAATGCAATACAACTCTCCTTCTGTGGCCTCCAACTGCTCTTAAACTAAAAAAAAACTAAATGCATGCTATTCAACCGATCATTGCCTGCATCTGCCCGCCCATCCAGCATCACTACTCTGGATGGCTCTGACTTAGCATACATGCGTGGATAACTACAAATACCTAGGTGTCTGGCTAGACTGTAAACTCTCCTTCCAGACTCACATTAAGCATCTCCAATAAAAAATTTAATCTAGAATTGGCTTCCTATTTCGCAACAAAGCATCCTTCACTCATGCTGCTAAACATACCCTCGTAAAACTGACCATCCTACCGATCCTTGATTTTGGTGATGTCATCTATAAAATAGCCTCCAACACTCTACTCAGCAAACTGGATGTAGTCTTATCACAGTGCCATCCGTTTTGTAAACCAAAGCCCCATATGTGGAATACTTGGGATGCCTCTAACTTTCTCAGGTACTACTACACAGCCCAATTTACTATAACTTATTGAAAAACCTTATTATAGAATATTTTAGTTGGGTAAAAAAAAAATGACAGGTGAGTCTCTCAATCATTGAAATTCTGAAGTTGAAAGATGTTAATTGAGAAGTTTGTAAGTCGCTCTGGATAAGAGCGTCTGCTAAATGACTTAAATGTAAATGTAAATTAAGTTTAAGGCATTTCGAAATCCGTTCAATTGATACAACAAACAATGATAATACTGACCGATTTCTGTTTTGACTACAGGAGCTTTCCCTTTGAACAAACACCATTTACAGCATACTTTCCGTCAACTGAATGAATGTTCCTTTCAATGTCTCTTATTCTACAAAGTCCCCTCAGTGTGTCCGTGACTTGTCCCATTGATGACTGACACTCTCTCTTCCCCCAACAAAGGCACTTATTGGTTGTCCCCAAGGGCCAAATTAGTTCAAAAAGGGTGGGATAAGGAGGAGGGAGGAAGAGAAGGAAATAAATCTGCTGAAGGGGATGTAAGTAAGCATCTCACCGTAAGGTTGTATTCACCTGTTCGGCAAATTTGACATATACATTTTGATTTGATGCCAGTGACAGGGGCCTTGCATAGGGCTGGCAGGCAACAGATATTGCATCTGATTTAATTAGGCAAGTCAGATAAGAACAAATTCTTATTTTCAATGATGGCCTAGGAACAGTGGGTTAACTGCCTTGTTCAAGGGCAGAACAACAGATTTTTACCTTGTCAGCTCAGGGATTCGATCTTGCAACCTTTCAGTTACTAGTCCAATGATCTAACCACTAGGCTACCTGCCACCCCAGATATAGGGGTCTTTCTGGTTAACAGGATACAGGCTTTTTGAGGGGCTGGGGGAGTGAAATAGGTGGCGGGGGGGGGTGGATTGGGTATATTATGTGAAAGAGACAGTTGGAGGGCTTTTACATTCTCAGCCATCTTGAAGGTTAATCCTCAACAAGTAGAGCTGACTGTATGTGTGTGTGTGTGTTTGTGTGAGAGAGACTGTGTTTATGATCATGCCGGTCTCTGTGTGTGTGTGTGTGTGTGTGTGTGTGTGTGTGTGTGTGTGTGTGTGTGTGTGTGTGTGTGTGTGTGTGTGTGTGTGTGTGTGTGTGTGTGTGTGTGTGACTGTGTTTATGATAATGCCGGTCTCTGTGTGTGTATACACGTGTGTGTCACTCACAAACTGGAGGAAGACGTGTCCAAGGCCGTGCCCAGGCTGCGGCTCCGGCTGCAGGCTGGCCTCCACTGCAGACAGAACCTCTTTGTGAACGTCCAGGATGGACTCGATGTTGGAAAACAGGGTCTGTGGTAGCAGACACATACACTCCCAGTACTTCAGTCATTTCAACGCTTCACTTTGTATTCAGAATTGTGACACACATACTCACCCAAGGTCAGTATCTTATAAAGCATGTCAATGTTTACTATTATCAAAGCGTTACAGTGCCACAATACACTTTTCTCTGTGCAGAAGAGATTACAAGGTGATTATGGCCCAAACATCTACAGGATAATCCTAACGGTTTAAAAAAAGGCAAAGGTCATATTTACCTTGACATGCTCAGGTGACAGACACTGTTGCTCCTCTGCAGTTTGTCGGATTCTGTGCAAAAAGGCCTGCATGGGTAGTAGAGGAAATACAAAGATGCTGGTTCAAGTCCGGTCTTACTGTCATAGGTTTGTTTACAGCAATAGGCTGTAAGTTTACTTTAGTTTTTAAGGTTAAGGTTGGGGGTGAATATCCTGGTCTCACGCAGACGCACACAGTGCAAGAATGAAGACCCAAATGTGCTACACCCTTGTTTACCTTTGCCTCAGTACCTTACAGGTATCGGGGAATCTGTATGAATGTAACTACTGTATACTGTAGGTCTTTGCTACAGAAGCCATTCAAACCAACGTATGTGGGGAACCGTCTCCCTGGAGAAATGTTGAGCCGCCACTCAAATTCTGACAAGAGAGAAGAAAAAGAGATGTGGGAAAGCGTGCCTCCTCAGTCTCTCTCTCTCTCTTTCCCTGTCCAGTCTCCTCTCGGTTTGTCTGACTCGAAACTTCTACTCATAGCTTGACAACGTAGGAGCGGTGTCTGGATATTGTTTTTTTAGCAGCACTTACAATAACTGAGATTGTTAATGACAACTAATGAAACCTAAAGAGAAAGTCTGAAGATGGGGAAATAACACCAACGTGGAAAACAGATCTCTCAACTGCCTTTTACACCTTCCCATTCCTAGCCACAGTGACAGAGCAGGGTCGTTCCACCTCAAACTGAACAAGAAAAAGGATTGACACGCACCAGTAAAGACTTTTCTGAAATCGTTTGTTGTTAGAAACAGTTATTAGCATTCCTGACAACGAGTATTTAGTATCAGTTGTCAGGGTCTGACAAGTAGTATGGAGCTGTAGCTCGGCGTATTGCTTCCTCATCTTATGTCACCTATTCCCAGTAAACATTTTTTTCCCCTGTTCAGCGGAATTAGTCATTGAAGTTCATGTTCTATCCTACATCCTGATATTACCAGATTCTGACCACTAGATCAAACCAAATTTTATTTGTCACATACACATGGTTAGCAGATGTTAATGCGAGTGTAGCGAAATGCTTGTGCTTCTAGTTCCGACAATGCAGTAATTACATTTACATTTAAGTCATTTAGCAGACGCTCTTATCCAGAGCGACTTACAAATTGGTGCATTCACCTTATGACATCCAGTGGAACAGCCACTTTACAATAGTGCATCTAAATCTTTTAAGGGGGGGGGGTGAGAAGGATTACTTTATCCTATCCTAGGTATTCCTTAAAGAGGTGGGTTTTCAGGTGTCTCCGGAAGGTGGTGATTGACTCCGCTGTCCTGGCGTCGTGAGGGAGTTTGTTCCACCATTGGGGAGCCAGAGCAGCGAACAGTTTTGACTGGGCTGAGCGGGAACTGTACTTCCTCAGTGGTAGGGAGGCGAGCAGGCCAGAGGTGGATGAACGCAGTGCCCTTATTTGGGTGTAGGGCCTGATCAGAGCCTGGAGGTACTGAGGTGCCGTTCCCCTCACAGCTCCGTAGGCAAGCACCATGGTCTTGTAGCGGATGCGAGCTTCAACTGGAAGCCAGTGGAGAGAGCGGAGGAGCGGGGTGACGTGAGAGAACTAACAGTAATAACCAACAAGTAATCTAACTAACAATTCCAAAACTACTGTCTTATACACACAAGTGTAAGGGGATAAAGAATATGTACATAAAGATATATGAATGAGTGATGGTACAGAACGGCATAGGCAAGATACAGTAGATGGTATCGAGTACAGTATATACATATGAGATGAGTATGTAAACAAAGTGGCATAGTTAAAGTGGCTAGTGATACATGTATTACATAAGGATGCAGTCGATGATATAGAGTACAGTATATACGTATGCATATGAGATGAATAATGTAGGGTATGTAACATTATATAAGGTAGCATTGTTTAAAGTGGCTAGTGATATATTTTACATCATTTCCCATCAATTCCCATTATTGAAGTAACTGGAGTTGAGTTGGGTCAGTGTCAGTGTCAGTGTGTTGGCAGCAGCCACTCAATGTTAGTGATGGCCTTGAGATAGAAGTTGTTTTTCCAGTCTCTCGGTCCCAGCTTTGATGCACCTGTACTGACCTCGCCTTCTGGATGATAGCGGGGTGAACAGGCAGTGGTTCGGGTGGTTGTTGTCCTTGACGATCTTTATGGCCTTCCTGTAACATCGGGTGGTGTAGCTGTCCTGGAGGGCAGGTAGTTTGTCCCCGGTGATGCGTTGTGCAGACCTCACTACCCTCTGGAGAGCCTTACGGTTGTGGGCGGAGCAGTTGCCGTACCAGGCGGTGATACAGCCCGCCAGGATGCTCTCGATTGTGCATCTGTAGAAGTTTGTGAGTGATTTTGGTGACAAGCCGAATTTCTTCAGCCTCCTGAGGTTGAAGAGGCGCTGCGCCTTCTTCACGATGCTGTCTGTGTGAGTGGACCAATTCAGTTTGTCTGTGATGTGTATGCCGAGGAACTTAAATCTTGCTACCCTCTCCACTACTGTTCCATCGATGTGGATAGGGGGATGTTCCCTCTGCTGTTTCCTGAAGTCCACAATCATCTCCTTAGTTTTGTTGACGTTGAGTGTGAGGTTATTTTCCGGACACCACACTCAGAGGGCCCTCACCTCCTCCCTGTAGGCCTTCTCGTCGTTGTTGGTAATCCAGCCTACCACTGTTGTGTCGTCCGCAAACTTGATGATTGAGTTGGAGGCGTGCATGGCCACGCAGTCGTGGGTGAACAGGGAGTACAGGAGAGGGCTCAGAACGCACCCTTGTGGGGCCCCCGTGTTGAGGATCAGCGGGGTGGAGGTGTTGTTGCCTACCCTCACCACCTGGGGGCGGCTCGTCAGGAAGTCCAGTACCCAGTTGCACAGGGCGGGGTCGAGACCCAGGGTCTATTTGGACCTATTTGGGAAGTAAGCAAATTGGAGTGGGTCTAAGGTGTCAGGTAGGGTGGAGGTGATATGGTCCTTGACTAGTCTCTCAAAGCACTTCATGATGACGGAAGTGAGTGCTACGGGGCGGTAGTCGTTTAGCTCAGTTACCTTAGCTTTCTTGGGAACAGGAACAATGGTGGCTCTCTTGAAGCATGTGGGAACAGCAGACTGGTATAGGGATTGATTGAATATGTCCGTAAACACACTGGCCAGCTGGTCTGCGCATGCTCTGAGGGCGCGGCTGGGGATGCAGTCTGGGCCTGCAGCCTTGCGAGGGTTAACACGTTTAAATGTCTTACTCACCTCGGCTGCAGTGAAGGAGAGTCCGCATGTTTTCGTTGCAGGCCATGTCAGTGGCACTGTATTGTCCTCAAAGCGGGCAAAAAAGTTACTTAGTCTGCCTGGGAGCAAGACATCCTGGTCCGTGACTGGGCTGGTTTTCTTCTTGTAGTCCGTGATTGACTGTAGACCCTGCCACATGCCTCGTGTCTGAGCCGTTGAATTGAGATTCTACTTTGTCTCTGTACTGACGCTTAGCTTGTTTGATGGCCTTGCGGAGGGAATAGCTGCACTATTTGTATTCGGTCATGTTACCAGTCACCTTGCCCTGATTAAAAGCAGTGGTTCGTGCTTTCAGTTTTTGCTATTAGGAGATTACATTTTTTTAAAGATACCCCACCAGCTCAAAGTTAAAAGGGAGAGTTCACCCAAATGACAAAATTATATATTGGTTTCCTTACCCTGTAAGCAGGCTATTGACTAGGTTCGACAGCAGTCACTGTTTCAAATGCTAACTTTAACATTTGTGGCACAAATCCAATGCAAGTTAATGGTACCTATATTAGCATTTTCACACTTCATTTAAAAATCACCCTAAAGTATTTAAACATGTATTGTGTAACTCAATGGTGTTACATATAGATAATCTGGCTACGAAGCGTGAAAATGCTTCAAGCATTGCGCTGTTTATGACTTCAAGCCTATCAACTCCCGAGATTAGGCTGGTGTAACCGATGTGAAATGGCTAGCTAGTTAGCGGGGTGCGCGCCAATAGCGTTTCAAACGTCACTCGCTCAGACTTGGAGTAGTTCTTCCCCTTGCTCTGTAAGGGACGCGGCTTTTGTGGAGCGATGGGAAACACTGCTTCGAGGGTGGCTGTTGTCAATGTGTTCCTGGTTCGGAAGCTATACTGTTATACTGGCAACACTAAAGTACCTATAAGAACATTCAATAGTCAGAGGTATATGAAATACAAATTGTAGAGAGAGAAATGGTGCTATAATTCCTATAATAACTACAACCTAAAACTTCTTACCGGGGAATATTGAAAACTCAACGTTAAAAAGGAACCACCAGCTTTCATTTGTTCTCATGTTCTGAGGAAGGAACTTAAACGTTAGCTTTCTTACATGGCACATATTGCACTTCTCCAAATCAGTGACTTTCAACATGGCACTGTCACAGGATGCCACTTTTCCAACAAGTCAGTTCATCAAGTTTCTGCCCTGCTGGAGCTGCCCCGGTCAACTGTAAGTGCTGTTACTGTGAAGTGGAAATATCTAGGAGCAGCAACGGCTCAGCTGCGAAGTGGTAGGCCACACAAGCTCACCGAACAACAGAGTGCTGAAACACGTAAAAATTCTGTCCTTGGTTGCAACACTCACTACCGAGTTCCGAACTGCCTCTGGAAACAACATCTGCACAAGAACTGTTCGACGGGAGCTTCATGAAATGGATTTCCAACAGCCGCACACAAGCCTAAGATCACTACGCACAACGGGTTCCCTTGAGTGATGAATCACACTTCACCATCTGGCAGTCCGATGGACAAATCTGCATTTGGTGGATGCCAGGAGAAAAAGAAACGCACACCTATTAAGACGAGGTGCTGGCTAGCGGAGTAGAAACTTGAAAATAAAAGAGAGCCGCACACTCTTGGAGCTCAGATGCAAAAATGTAATACCAACGTTTCGACAGCCAAGCTGTCTTCATCAGGGTATCACAAACACTGCAGGTCAGATAACCAAAAATGAACATGCTTTTTTGGCTATTCAACACCCTAAAATTGACACTTTCTATACTTTGCCGAAATTACACAAGAATGTTACACAACCTCCAGGGCGCCCTATTGTAGCGGGCATTGATGCAGTAACGGCCCCTATTGTAGCGGGCATTGATGCAGTAACGGCCCCTCTATCTACTTTTGTTAACTTTTTTTATTAGACAACCCGCAGAACAGCTACCCTCCTTTGTAAAGGTCACCAGCAGTATGATCTCTATCATTGAATCTCTTGATACTCTCCCTGAGAATACCTTGTTAGTTACTTTTGATTGAGTCATTATACACTAATATTCCACACGAGGGCAGTATTGAAGCTATGGAACATTTTATTCTGCAACGTGACCCTAATGAACTACCTTCCAGTGCATGCATTATGACATTGGCTGAAATAGTACTCACGCATAACTATTTCATGTTTCTAAATTATTTCTTTATTCCGACTAAAGGGACTGCTATGGGATCCCCATGGCTCCTAACTATGCTAATTTGTATGTGGGTTACATGGAGAAACAGTCTATTTTCAATCCTCTCAAAAATGTTTTCTTGCCTCACATCATTATTTGGAAACGGTATATTGATGATAATTTTGTTCTATGGAGGGTGATGCAAAACAGCTCCAGGCGTTCCATGCTTTTCTTAACTCCTGTTCTGAGAATCTGAGATTTACTATGCAATCTGATACACGTCTAATCAGTTTTCTTGATCTTCTGATCTTGTGTGAAGATAATGTTCTATACACTGATCTTTAGGGAAAAGAACTCTGGATCGCCTATACTCCACACACCGAGATGCATACAAACCACTCCCTCACACTCCATTTTGCAAATCTGACCATACTTCAATCCTCCTGATTCTAGCTTACAAGCTAAAATTAAAGCAGGACGCATCCGTTACTAGATCAATAAAAAGTGGTCAGATGAAGCAGATGCTAAGCTACAGGACTGTTTTGCTAGCACAGACTGCAATATGTTCCGGGATTCCTCCAATGGCATTGAGGAGTACACCACATCTGTCATTAGTTTAATCAATAAGTGCTTTGATCACATCATCCCCACAGTGACCATATGTACATACCCCAACCAGAAGCCATGGATTACAGGCAACATCCGCACTGAGCTAAAGGCTAGAGCTGCCGCTTTCAAGGAGTGGGACTCTAACCCGGAAGCTTATAAGAAATCCCGCTATGCCCTTCGACGAACTATCAAACAGGCAAAGCCTCGATAAAGGACGAAGATAGAGTCGTACTACACCGGCTCTGATGCTCGTCGGATGTGGCAAGGCTTGCAAACTATTACAGACTACAAAGGGAAGCACAGCCGAGAGCTGCCCAGTGACACAAGCCTACCAGACGAACTAGACTACTTTATGCTCGCTTCAAGGCAAATAATACTGACACATACATGAGACCACCAGCTGTACCAGAAGACTGTGCGATCACGCTCTCCGCAGCTAACATGAGTAAGATCTTTAATCAAATCAACATTCACAAGGCCGCAGGGCCAGACGGATTACCAGGACGTGTACTGTGAGCAACTGGCAAGTGTCTTCACTGACATTTTCAACCTCTCCGAGTCTGTAATCTCTACATGTTTCAAGCAGACCACCAGAGTCCCTGTGCCCAAGAATACTAAGGTAACCTGCCTAAATTTACTACCGACCCAAAGCACTCACGTCTGTAGCCATGAATTGCTTTGAAAGGCTGGTCACGGTTCAGATCAACACCATCATCCCAGTAACCCTAGACCCACTCCAATTTGCATACCGCCCAGACAGATCCACAGATGATGCAATCTCTATTGCACTCCACACTGTCCTGAATGAATGAATGCTATTCATTGACTACAGCTCAGCGTTCAACACCATATTGCCCTCAGAGCTCATCACTAAGGACCCTGGGACTAAACACCTCCCTCTGCAACTGGATCCAGGACTTCCTGCTGAACCACCCCCAGGTGGTAAAGGTAGGTAACAACACATTGCCCACGCTGATCCTCAACACAGGAGTCTCTCAGGGGTGTGTGCTCAGTCCCCTCCTGTACTCCCTGATCACTCATGATTGCACGGCCAGGCATGACTCCAACATCATAAAATTTTCAGATGACACAACAATGGTAGGCCTGATCACCGACAAAGAGACTACAGGGAGGTGGTCAGAGAACTGGCCGTGTGGTGCCAGGACAACAACCCCTCAACGTAATCAAGACAAAAGGAGATGATTGTGGACTACAGAAAAAAAGAGGACCGAACATGCCCCCATTCACGTTGACAGGGCTGCAGTGGAGCATGTTGAGAACTTCAAGTTCCTTGGTGTCCACATCACCAACAAACTAACATGGTCCAAGCACACCAAGACAGTCGTGAAGTGGGCACGACAAAACCTATTACCTCTCCGGAGACTGAAAAGATTTGCCATGGGTCCTCAGATCCTCAAAAAAGGTTCTACAGCGGCACCATTGAGAGCATCCTGACTGTTTGCATCACTGTCTGGTATGGCAACTGCTCGGCCTCCAACCGCAAGGCACTACAGAGGGTAGTGTGAATGGCCCAGTACATCCCTGGGGCCAAGCTTCCTGCCATCCAGGACCTCTTTACCAGGCGGTGTCAGAGGAAGGCCCAAAAATTGTTAAAAACTCCAGCCACCCTAGTCATATACTGTTCTCTCTGCTACCGCATGGCAAGCGGTACCGGAGCGCCAAGTTTAGGTCCAAGAGACTTCTAAACAGCTTCTACCCCCAAGCCATAAGACTCCTGAACATCTAGTTAAATGACTACCCAGACTATTTGCATTGCCCCCCTCTCCACACCACTGCCACTCTGTGTCGTCATCCATGCATAGTCACTTTAATAACTCTACCTACATGTACATATTGCCTAAACGAACCAGTGCCACTGCACACCGACTCTGTACCGGCATCCCCCTGTATTTATTGTTATTTGTTACTGCTGCTCTTTAATTACTTATTACTTTAATCTCTTATTCTTATCCATATTTTGGGGGGGAAACTGCACTGTTGGTTAGGGGCTAGGGGCTCATAAGTAGGTATTTCATTGTAAGGTTGTTACCTGTTGAATACCTGTTGTATTCAGCGCATGTGACTAATATAATTTGATTTGACAATGACATTCTGTGCTTCAACTTTGTGGCAACAGTTTGGGGAAGGCCCTTTCCTGTTTCAGCATGACAATGCCTCCTTGCTCAAAGCGAGGTCTATACATAAATTATTTGTCGAGATCTGTGTGGAAGAACTTGACTGGCCTGCACAGAGCCCTGACCTCAACTCCATTGAACATGTTTGGGATGAATTGGAATGCCGACTGCAAGCCAGGCCTAATCGCCCAACCTCGCTAATACTCGTGGCTGAATGGAAGCAAGTCCCCACAGCAATGTTCCAACATCTAGTGGAAAGCCTTGCCAGGAGAGTGGAGGCTGCTGTAGCAGCAAAGGGGAGGACCAACTCCAACTTAATGTCCATGATTTTGTAATGAGATGTTCGATGAGGTGTCCACATACTTTTGGGCACAGTGTATATTTACTGATTATTATATGAACCCTATGAATTAAAACGAGCCAAATTGGGTGCAATCAATTAGCTTAATTTCTCAGAAGTCAAATTATATATTTCAACAAAATCATTTTGCAGGAATGATAACTTCTGTTTCTAACTACAGGAACGATTTCAGAACAAATCGGAGATGGTGGGTGTCACGGATTGCTGAAATGACATGGAACGACGCACACAAACACATCATCCTTCAATGAATGACCGACACTCATCACACATCTGCATTATTATTATTTTTTAAATACAATGGAATGGGAGAGCAGGGCAGGTGAAAGCATGAGTGTCTTTGGTAACACCTTATTTGTGCTCTTCATAGTTCGTACAACTGCACTGTGGATGGTCTCGCTCCTAAACATCTAAATGTGCCACACAGATGTGGAAGAAAGAGGGAGGTGGTACAAATGTGCGACACCACAAGCAACAAAGGGGTCCTTTCAGTGTCTGCAGTATGCCCCATCACCCAGGCTGTATTGGCTATCGGCAGTGTTGCGTTACTAAACGACTAGACTTTTTTATTGGAAGAGAAGAGGAGAAGTTTGTCAATCTCCAAGCGCTGCCACCAGCATCACTGAGCAGGGGTGATAAAGGGCAGATCAGATAACACTCTGTCTGGTCAGAATTAAAAGAAAACAATCTGTGGGGGGCAAATGGGACAGTAGCACACAGAGATGTGAGGAGAGTCAGTGTCCCACTGGAAAAAAAAATCAGACAAAGCAATGTGGATAGAGTAGGCAGCCCAGATTCACGCTGACAGAAAATGCTCCTGTGAACACATTTCTTCAAAGTTACAAATAGTAAACAGGGTTGGTGTCAAATACATTTCCTCCCCCTCAGTCAACTGAATTGACCCCAACCATGATCGCAAGAGACCCGCCACTGTATACAGTATGTCATCCACTGTGCTCGTATAGATGGCTCAAAATAGCATGCAGACTCAATTTAGTTGGGTCGTCAATACATCATGTGCTAATAACAGCACGTCAAATAGTACTCTGGCAGGGCCACAAAGTTCCTTTTGGTGATCCTCATTCAGGTGATTAATGGTCTGCTGCTGTACAGTGGAAGAGCTGTTGAATAGAGCAGAGCAGCAATATTGCACACGAGGGTCTGTAGCCAGAAGGACTATTTTTATGCATTTATTTTTTATTTCACCTTTATTTAACCAGGTAGGCAAGTTGAGAACAAGTTCTCATTTACAATTGCGACCTGGCCAAGATAAAGCAAAGCAGTTTGACACAAGCGACACAGTTACACATGGAGTAAAACAAACATACAGTCAATAATACAGTATAAAACAAGTCTATATACGATGTGAGCAAATGAGCTGAGATAAGGGAGGTAAAGGCAAAAAAAGGCCATGGTGGCAAAGTAAATACAATATAGCAAGTAAAACACTGGAATGGTAGATTTGCAGTGGAAGAATGTGCAAAGTAGAAATAAAAATACTATGGGGTTTTAAGGTTGAATTTGCTCATATGGAACTCGCAAAGGAGATCCGCTCCAACCTGCTTGTTCTCTAGCCTCGCTTGCCAGACAAATGAACGCCAAACATTCAAGTACGAATGTACAAACTTGGTGTCAGTAAGAGAAATACTGTGAATCATAGCTACAACACTGAATGCCTGATAAGATCAACCTCCGATCAAATGTCCTATCCTGGTCATTCTCATGAAACCATTAAAATACAATGGCAGTAATGATTTTAAATATAAAACATTGAGTAAAATAACATCATAATAAAAGATAGTGTTCTCTACCTTGCACAAAGAGTCATTTCAAATCAAATCTAAGTTGATTTGTCACGTGTTCCGAATACAACAGGTGCAGACCTTGCTATTGCTAGCAAAACATCTTAAGTTTCCTCATCCTTCGCAACACCATTCTCACTTACCGCTGCAATTTAAGGCCAGTTGCGGTAGAGAGAACTTCTGTTTCGGTAATGAGAATTTAATCATAGACTATATTTTTTTATATAATGAACTATTAAAGTTAAATATTATTTACTAACTGTTGATATTTTGCTTTATGTCTTTATGTTTAATTGCAGATAGTCAGCTAGTGATAAAAAGAAAGCTTTAGCGAAGGCTGACAAAATTCAGAGAAAAGGTTTACACCAAACCAGAACTGCTGGAAGAGTCCAGAAGGAAGGACAGAGAGAAGTCAAATACAGTGCCTATAGGAAGTCATTACCCTACAGTGTTATGAAGTCTACACATGCACACTAACACATCCACCACACCATAGTAAGCCATTTAGTTTATCCTATAGGATGTCCACACACAGTGTAAGCCATTCAGTCTCTACTACAGGATACACACCCACACGGTCAGTAAGCCATTCAGTCTCTACTATAGGATACACACACGGTCAGTAAGCCAAAACTCAAGATCTGACAAAGAAGCAACATGAAAAGAAAAAAACTGTCTGAAAACACAGTTTTCACAGAGGAAAGAAACAGCTGACAGCTGTTGGACATAAACACCATCAAGGAAGATGATACACTTCAACATGTTCAAGAAGCAAAATGAAGACATTATTCAACATCTTCAAGAAGACACATCCCTTCTCACCTCAGCAGGTAAATGTCCCTGCCATCAACTCAACTCCTAAAAGAGACATCTCTACAGACACCAGGACGAATGAATACATCTACCCTAAAGGAATCACCCAAGAAGAGGAACAGAAGAAAGAAAACTATCACAATTGAGGTCAAAGTTGCGCGACACAGAAGAGAAGCTGTTAGAGAGGACCAAAGAGATAGTCAATCTAAAGAAGAGTTGAGATGATGGCCAAGAGGAAGCAGGTAATTGTCAACATGAAAGGCAGAGGTCCAGAAGAAAACGACAAAGAGGTCTCAGACAACATTACCCAATAACAGCCAGAGAAGACTAATGTGCAACTTAGCCGCTTCCTTCATCAAGATGAAGTCTCCACTGTAATAACTGGGAAATCCGAAGAAATTCAGAGAAAGGACCAGATATTCCGTAAGAGAGCCTTAAAATGGACACTATGGCAAATCTTCATAGAACATTTGTCTGAGAATCCAAGGCACAACCTTTCCAAGGCTCAATTCTTTACATTTAAGCCATTTTGGATTGGCCAGCGAAGAGTCCCAGGAGAAAACTGGCTTGAAGAGAAAGAAGCTGCACCAGCTTGGGGTCATAGAAACATAATCCCCAAGGGACACTGTACAGTCCAGTGTGTGTAGTGACGATGACATGTGCTGTTCTAATGTGTTTGTATGTGTTGTTTTTATGTGTTCTCTGTTTTTAGCCTGTGTTATTTACTTTTGAAGCACTGCAAAATTAAATTGATTGAACTTGAATCCACGATTGTGCCAATAGTCTAATTTATTTTCTACATTAAATGTTATGTTAAAAACATGTCTTAGTATACCTATTATCATTATCGAAATCAACCTCATTTCCGAAACCTGTATTATTATGGCAAGTGGTTCATTTTATGTTAATTTAATGAAAAGAAAAATAGTAGTTATTTTAAATGCAGGCTTGCCACATATTTTTCAAAATTATGTCAGGTTTCAATTTAATATAAAAAATATTAGGTTGTAGATTGCGGAAGGTGTTGCGGTAATAAGAATGTCAAAATCAAATCCATTTTTAAAACTTAAAAACATTATTTTAGAGTTTCAAGCAACTGTGCATGACTGTTAATAATCACACACACAAAAACATGAAAATGTATTAGCTTTCCTAATGGTCTTGATCTTTTCAGACCATTGGGGTAATGAGCTTTTTAAGGACATGTTTTGGAAAATATGTTCAAAAAAAGGTTAGAATTTTCAGTAAATGTTTTTACATTAATGCTCAAACACTTCAGACCTAGTTATTAATGCTTAAAAATGATATTTGTTGATGCAAGTCTTTTTAAAGATTTCATGTTTGAAATCTTTGAAACCAAAAATTCATAAGAATCACCCATCTGCTAGCAACATGTTATACAGTACGGAGGAGTATCGCTTGTGGTAATTGAGTCTTCAACCATGTCTGCATTGCCTCGAGTGGAGCTTGGTTTCCAGTGTGCGTCCTGGACAAGGACAATACTTGATTGATTGTTTGAGAGCCAAAGAGACTTCCACTCTCTGTCACTGTTGAGTCAATAACACACTCAGCACGCAACCACCCCTTCCCACCTGAGTCATTTTATTTTTTTGCAGAGTAGCTTGTAGAAGCCCAGTTGCAAAGGATTGACTGCGGTTTATCTTTTCTTTGTTGGTGCTTCTGTGATGCTCAAAAAGGAAGTGAAAACAGAGCAGTCAGATTTGACAAAAAGCCACAGATATTTTTCTGTATAAGTCTGAAAAAAAAGTTGATTATTTCAAGTTAGATACGCAGTGACTGGCTTGCGACACAAAAGTAGCAAGGAGGATGTCCCGTGACAGGAAGTGAAGCTTTGTGAAGAGGAAGTGTGCATGTCCAATCATGCCATACATGAACAGAATTTGTGGTTTTGCACAAAGTCACTGCAAGGAGCCAAGATAGAGCTTCAGAGTGTACAGTATTGTGCTGTAGTAAAAATGTATAGAGTTCTTATACCACAGCATTGTTGAATACTTGTTTCTGATTGACTAGAAGGGCATTCTAGAATAGACATTAAAACCAGATAACCGGACAGTTGGAAAAAAAATATATATATATTTTAAAATCAGGATAACTTGCAATCATGATGCAAAAACCACGTACGGTCTGCATGTGTAGTTGCGACAAAGTTACAGAAAGATAAACCATCAACCACACAAACTGAAATTGTATACATTGTAAACGCAGGTCCCAATGAGGGAAAAAAACCTAGCTAGCTAGCATTGATTGGATTTTGCAGGTATCTTTTGGGAGCATCTGATGACTTAACGTGGTGAGTGATGAACATGAATTTCTCCTGTCCCCTCCGACTTTAAACTGTCAAATCCTCCCACTTTTGTAATTTGACCAGCTGTTTTTTTTTAAACCTTCATTTAACTAGGCAAGTCAGTTAAGAACAAATTCTTATTTACAATGACGGCCTACCAAAAGGCCTCCTGCGGGGACGGGGGCTGGAATACAAATAAATTCTATAAGAATATAGGACAAAATACACATCACAACAAGAGAGACAACACTACATAAAAAGAGACCTAAGACAACTACATAGCAAGGCAGCAACACATGACAACAACATGGTAGCAACACAACATGGTAGCAGCACAACATGGCAGCAGCAGAGGGTACAAACATTACACAAAGCAGCCACAACTGTCAGTAAGTGTCCATGAGACTTTGAATATTTTTGAATTTGGTTGGCAGGTTTGCTAGCAACAATCTACTTAGCTAGCTTCTAGCCTAGTGTTTGATATACAATCTCCTCTTAATTAACAGCCAGTGTTGATGAGTGTCCTGACGAGAAGGCACACCTTTCTAGCTATGCCAGGCAAAATCGGGCATTATCAGCTCATTGACATGGATGAATCCAAATGAACTTCAATAGAAAAACAGCTACATTGTAGTTATTCTGGCTGCAGAGGTATCGACTTTGTAGCCGTAGCTTGTTGGCTAGCTAGCAGCAAGCAAGGGATAAGAACGTTCCCAGCAAACGAAGAATAAAGCACGAACGACTGGGTCACGTCCATAAATATTGAACTTTTTTTATTTTACCTTGATTTAACCAGGTAAGCTAGTTGAGAACAAGTTCTCATTTGCAACTGCGACCTGGCCAAGATAAAGCATAGCAGTTCGACACATACAACAACACAGAGTTACACATGGAATGAACAAAACATAGTCAATAATACAGTAGAAGAAAACAAAGTCTATATACAGTGAGTGCAAATAAGGGAGTTATAGGGCAATAAATAGGCCATGGTGGCAAAGTAATTACAATATGGCAATTAAACACTGGAATGGTAGATGTGCAAAAGATGGATGTGCAAGTAGAGATACTGTGGTGCAAAAGGAGCAAAATAAATAAATACAGTATGGGAATGAGGTAGATAGATGGGCTGTATAAAGATGGGCTATGAACAGGTGCAGTGATCTGTGAGCTGCTCTGACAGATCGTTCTTAAAGCTATAGTGGGGGAGATGAGAATCACCAGAACGACTGGGTCGCAACTCTAGCAACCAAAAGATAGGAGAATTAGGCTTATAAATATATCAATGAGAAAAAGTTTTTTTTACCAGTGAATGTGTGCTTTCATATGGTTCTTTGCAACTGTGGTATAGTGGGATAAACACCTGTGTTCTGTACATGACCTTGGAAAATGGCACTCCTCAAAAGGGACCTGGCGGCAGTGTCATCCAAGGTTATGTACATAATGGTACCGTTTATCCCTTATATACTGGAGACTTGAAAGATGGGAAATGATCATAGCATTAGGACAATAGAATTGCAGTATTGTGACATTTACACATATCCCCAAAAGTCGTAGGCCAACAGATAAGATGAATTCAACACAGGCCAAATAAAATTCTTGATTGGTTAGGGAGTGCAACAAATCCTCAGATGCAACCATAAGGCCATAAGGCTGTCAGGTCATAGATAAAGATGGAGACCATTGGAAGCTAGTAGCACCACAAACTAGCCAACTCCCAACCATCACCACAGCTGGAGAGATAGCATTTCTCTGCCACAAACTGCTGGTGGCGCTCTTAGTCAAACCCAGGGAGGGCATGGTCCAGTCTCATATGACTTGCAGCCAAAAGGGTCATGTGAGTTGGTCCCCGAGTTTGCCATTTGCTGTGACTTAGCAAATTCAAGGAAGGGCCAGACATACGGGTGTCCACGAGCAGATACACATATGCTGGCAACGGATTCCGCGTTCACTCATCTGGAGAGTGACAAGAGGGTGAAAAGGCCTGCAGCCTCCAACGTCTGCCCTGGGTCAGGTTCACTGGCCTGGACTGGGTTCATTTTGAAAACGGAGCAATGAAAAATGACATTTCTTATTGGAAATCTAGGTAGTAGGCTACCTGTTCGGTTTCAAAACGTTCTTTACTGTTTTGTTCCTACTGAACACACCCCTGGTCCTAAAGACACATTCCTGTGCCCAAAGCGAGAAGCCAGTCAGACTACAAGTGATCCCTCTTGAGCTGTGACAGTAGACCCTCGGGAGATTAACAATACCTTTACATCATTTTCTGAAAAATTATATGCATCAGAGTATCCTCCTGAAACTGGTACCCAGGCTAGCTTTTTAGATATATTGGGAAACTCCAATCTTTCAGATGAATCTAAGGATATTCTTAATGCTGAGCTGACTGTGGAGGAAATTTCCACTGCAATTGATAGTATGAGGGCATCTGGCCCAGATGGGCTGCCCATTGACATCTACAAGGGATTTAAGAACAAACTGTGCACTCCTTTCCAGGAGATGTTTTTGGAATCTTATGAAAATGGTCTCCTGCCCCCTTCTTTGACAGCTCTGATCACTCCGCTCCTACAACCTGAAAAGATGCATACCAAACGTGATCCCTATCATGCTATTTCACTTTTGAATTCTGACACTAAGGTTCTTTGGAAAGCATTTGTGAGGAGGTTGGAGGATTTTCATCCGGATGTGGTGGGTTGAGACCAAAATGGCTTTATTTAAGGTCGTCAAGGAATTCATAATGTTAGGAGAATGCTAAAAGTTCTGCTTCCACCCTAAATTGGGTCGTCAGACACTGCAATCCGGTCGTTGGACACAGAGAAGGCCTTGGACAGGGTTGAGTAACCCTACCTCTTTGAAGTGTTAACCCATTTTGGTTGTGGTGAGAGCTTTTGTAAATGGTTAATGACACTAAATACAAATCACAATGCAGAGATCCTTACTACTAATACGGTATCTTAACCTTTCGACATCTGCAGGGGTTCTAGGAAGGGCTGCCCTCTTCCTCCTCTCCTGTTTATCCTAGCCATTTAGCCTCTAGCCATAGATGTTAGGTCCCACCCCTATATTTCAGGTATCAGAATAGATCAGATGGAACATTGAATTGCCCTATATGCAGACGATGTAATTTTGTTTCTTACAGACTTGTGCAATTCCATATCCGCACCTTATCAAAGAGTTTGGAGTGTTCTCGGGATACAAAATAAATTATGCAAAATCCTCAATTATGATGCTAAAGGAGGAGGAAAGACGTAGACTTACACCTCTGACTTATTTTTTTTAATGCTACGGAATGCTTTACATATCTCGGAATTCATAATGTGCCAGAGATTGACTGCATAGTCTCAACTAACTATGCACCTGTCGTAGATTCAATAACTCAATCGATACATGGTCATCTTTACCTACTGTACATCTTTAATTGGCCGGATTAACATTGTGAAAATGAATGTCCTCCCAAAACTGTTGTATTTATTTCAGAACGTTCTCTTGCCACCGCCACCATCCCCTCTTTACAAGGCTTAAAAAAGACATTCACTATATTTATCTGGAATAACAGACATCCCAGAGTTCACTTGTCCTTATTGCACCTACCGTATGACAGAGGGGGGGCTCCATTTGCCTAATATCTAGTGGTACTACTGGGCAGCTCAGCTTCGCACTGCTATGTACTATTTTACCTCAGAGTCTCTCACCTACGTGGATGGAGATTGAAATGTCTTCAGTTGTACCCAAATTACCCCTTAACCTCTACATTTATTCAGCTCATATCAAGACACGGAAAAAAATTATACGATCAACGTTTGGTATGAGGTGCGGAAGTTCTTTGGTGAAATGCATTCTTTGTCAGGTTTTAGTCCTATCTGGGGAAACCACAGTTTCACTCCTGGGAGAACTGATCCGGGTTGGGCCAGCAAGGGTTTAAGAAAAGCTCAAGACCTGTATAAAGAAGGTATTTTTATGTCATCTGAAGAAATATGACGTTCCTAGAAAACATTTGTTTTATATTTATAGCTAAGGAGCTTCCTTACGGCTGCCCATAACCAAAACCTAACAGAACCCCTTCTGTCCACATTAGAAAATACGATCTCAACCCATTGTAATGGTAAGGGTAGAATTTCAGATCTATACAATATGCTAGAGTCTGGCTCAAACGAATCCTCTGCCAACAAACTGAACTCTTGGAAGGAAGTTATTCGGGAGGACATAGTACATATACTACTCCACACTCCAAGACTAAGGCTCAGAATGTGAATACTCTGCAAAACTATTGGTTTATGCAAACATATGTAACCCCTGCTAAGTTAAATATGTTTAATAGTACAATTCCAGATATATACTACAAGCACAATCATTCTAAATGGGACTCTGTTTCATTGTCTGTGGGACTGTGTGAAAATTCAAGATTTTTGGAAGAAGGTATTATCACATATTATATCACAAATAGTATCAGTAAAATTGCCTCTCTATCCCAAAGTGTTCATCCTGGGGTTGTACCCAATTCAATCCTCATCTAAAGAACCAAGTGCAAACACTTATAGATATGGGGTGGCAGGTAGCCTAGTGGTTAGAGCATTGGACTAGTAACCAGAAGGTTGCAAGATTGAATCCTCAAGCCGACAAGGTAACAATATGTTGTTCTGTCACCAAACAAGGCAGTTAACTCACTGTTCCCAGGCCGTCATTGAAAATAAGAATTTGTTCTTAAAAAGCTGCTTGTAGGCAAAACGCTTGATAGCTCTTGCCTGTGAAAGGGTGAACACTTCTAGTATTGCCCAATGGCTTAGGGAAATGTATTGCCCAATGGCTTAGGGAAATGTATTGCCCAATGGCTTAGGGAAATGTATTGCCCAATGGCTTAGGGAAATGTATTGCCCAATGGCTTAGGGAAATGTATTGCCCAATGGCTTAGGGAAATGTATTGCCCAATGGCTTAGGGAAATGTATTGCCCAATGGCTTAGGGAAATGTATTGCCCAATGGCTTAGGGAAATGTATTGCCCAATGGCTTAGGGAAATGTTTTGCCCAATGGCTTAGGGAAATGTATTGCCCAATGGCTTAGGGAAATGTATTGCCCAATGGCTTAGGGAAATGTATTGCCCAATGGCTTAGGGAAATGTATTGCCCAATGGCTTAGGGAAATGTATTGCCCAATGGCTTAGGGAAATGTATTGCCCAATGGCTTAGGGAAATGTTTTGCCCAATGGCTTAGGGAAATGTATTGCCCAATGGCTTAGGGAAATGTATTGCCCAATGGCTTAGGGAAATGTTTTGCCCAATGGCTTAGGGAAATGTATTGCCCAATGGCTTAGGGAAATGTATTGCCCAATGGCTTAGGGAAATGTATTGCCCAATGGCTTAGGGAAACGTATTGCCCAATGGCTTAGGGAAACGTATTGCCCAATGGCTTAGGGAAATGTCATCTTGCCTAACTATGGAAAAGATAACATATACGGTTAAGGGTAAAGCAAGACACTTTTGAAAAGGTTTGGGGGCCATTTTTGGATTTTGTTGAGCAGAGTGATGTGGGTGAAATAGTGGCTAATGAACGTAACTCTGGGTAGTGTACTATGCTTATGCTTTGTGTGCATGTGGGGCGGAGATATCCAATTGGCTTGTGGCACTGTGTTTCATCTGAAATATATCCCAAATATGTTCCATCCTATTGGATCAGACCACTGTAAAATGTTATTTCGGTGGTTGTATGCTTCTGTAACACTTGTCTTAGGATGTTTCACCATTTATTTATTTTTAGTTGCTGTTCATTTGTGGTTTTTGCAGTTGTTTTTTTCATGTAATATTTCTGCTTATACACACACACACACACCTCGTTAAAAAAGGGATTGTACATTGTTGTTGACACTATGAAAATGTTAACCTGATTCAGTTAAAGATGCACTATGTAGAAATTGCTACGCCATTTCCTGGTTGCTAAAATTCTAATTGTTTGCCTAAGGTCAGTGTGACAAAACAAGCAACTATAGTGTAGAGAATCTTTGTACCATCTAAACCACCGGTTTGAAGCAGTGTACAAAAACAAAAGTAAGATGCAAAAACAAAATTAAGAACGGGAAGCCTATACATAGCGCACATAGAACCAATCTACCGCTCCTTAGACTTGCTTTCAATGAGAATGACAGATCTATAACTAACATTCTATGTGAATTTTTCCAGCTCGCCCAGAAATGTAGATATTGCAGCTTTAACAGGATTAATCAGGGCATTCATGGGATAATGAGGGTTGGTGATCATTCTAGAGTAGTTTTATCCCAGCACCTTGACCTGGAGCACTCTACTTCACCACCTTATGATTGAAACAGGGGAAGGGTTGAAGTGGGGCACTTCTTGGCTGATTTGTCTAAAAAGGATGTTCTATTTCGGTTCTATTCTGGCGTTGGACTCAACTGAACATGACCCCTTTGTCCGTGTATCGACATTTCTTGCAAAACTCGAGAGCTGCACACAGTCACATTGACACAGTGAAACCTCTCCAAAAGATCAACAGTGAAACATCACGGCGTCTGACTGGATTTGTCAAAAGCTCTTAAGTCCTACTGTTAAGTCACCGTCATTCGTCTACCCACGTCCTCTCTCCACTGCACAAGCAGTGATGTTTGCATTTACACCAAGGAGACCAAAAGGGAAAGCCTTTTTCAGTCCTTTACTCAGAACAGTAGCAGGGATATGCAGAAAAAAATGATGTGAAGCTAAAAGGAGAACTGGGGTAATAAAAAAAGAACAAAAGGAAATATTTAGATATTTCTATATGATCAACCGATAAATAATATAGACCTAGATGCAACAGTAGGTATTGGTTGCGCTTTTCAAAATGATTTTACATGGAGGGCTAATTCACATGTCTAAATACTTAGAACCACTAGACTAATAAATAACCACATTTATATTTAGAATATTTCACTAACATGCATTATTTCAAGTTATTCCCTTGGAGCGCAATATTACACTGTTAAAAACAAATGTGCCTAAATTGGGCACACCTATAAAATTGGGCAATTGATAGCATCTATGGACTGTCACCGTTAAAATATGACTAATGACCGTTAAAATATTTTATGCAACATTAAATCGGCAATGACTCGATACCTACTGAAGGGGAAAAGCAGAAGTCACAAAAGGGGCCGCTCAGCCATTGTGGATACGAGCCCAGGCCTGAAGGGGAAAAGCAGAAGTCACAAAAGAGGCCGCTCAGCCGTTGTGGATACGGGCCCAGGCCTGAAGGGGAAAAGCAGAAGTCACAAAAGGGGCCGCTCAGACGTTGTGGATACGGGCCCAGGCCTGAAGGGGAAAAGCAGAAGTCACAAAAGGGGCCGCTCAGCCGTTGTGGATACGGGCCAAGGCCTGAAGGGGAAAAGCAGAAGTCACAAAAGGGGCGGCTCAGCCATTGTGGATACGGGCCCAGGCCTGAAGGGGAAAAGCAGAAGTCACAAAAGGGGCCGCTCAGCCATTGTGGAGGGTAAATAAAATAAAATAAAAATATATATATTTTTTTAAAGCCTAACAGCGCAAAAGAGGGGATGGATGAGGGCAGGGGAAAAGGGTGGCAGGTACTTTTGCAGTGAATTGTATCGACACTGAAGTGCTCCATGGTCTCGCTCATTCCTCCACTATTAAGCAAAGGAAATGGCAGTCATTTTGTGACTGTAGTAGAAGTGCACCAGTGCTTATATTAGTGCTATGATGAAAAAGCAAATCGACCATTGGTTTCCTGGCATTACATCTGGGTATGAATTACGAACATGGGCAAAGTGAAACAACTATGCGCATCATATGGTTCTCTTCGCTATGAGTGAAAGAGTGTGTAGGTTCACATCAAACTGCTCTGCACGTTCTCAACTACAACCCAATCAGAACAGTAATTGGGGTGCAACAAGCACCAGCTCAAGAGGTACAGGGTCAGTCAGTTGTGCAACTTTGTTAGACCCCTATTTCACCCTCTGGTAGGTTCATTGTAAGCTAGTATGGCAGAAGAGAGCAAGTGAGTAATTTGAATCTACAAGAACATTGAGATACTGTAGACCGCCATATGGGACTCCCAATCACAGCCGGATGTGATTCAGCCTGGATTCGAACCAGGGACTGTAGTGACACCTCTTGCACTGAGATGCAGTGACTTAGGAGCGCCACTTGGGAGCCCGAAAGCCTGGTCTGAAGTTGAGGGAAACAGGACACTCCAACATGCTCTTTGTTTATCGAGATAAGAGGTAGGACTGTTTGCTACATCTGCTCATTCGTGTTAATAATCCATTTGTGGATTGAAAGGGAATCATAGAGGCTGTGACATTGAGAGTTTCAGACGGAGCACATCCTTCCTTTACGTCGGACAAAAGAATGACTGCGGGTGTGAAATGCATGGGAAATATATGGACGGAAACCACAATTGGCTACATTGCCTCTTTCAAAATATAAGCCTTGCACTTCTCATAGTTGAATTAGGGGCCCAACATCATGTCAGGCAACAGGATTAGAGGTATCTACTGGGCAAGAGAAAGGAATATACAGTTTCTCAAAAGAAACCTGTATTGCTCATATTTCTAAATACATGCCACCAAACCCATCCCATCGGGAGAGGGCCATGATTCGTAATGGGGTAGAAGTCTCCCACAGTAGTGTAGCAGGTCTTATATAACCAAGCACAGGGGTGGAGGTCGAGGGGGAAGAGACTGGTACAAAAATGTGTGTGTGTGTTTTCCTGTTTGCGCACCAGCAATAGCTGCATCAGCACTCAGAAGCTATAGCCTACGACGAGCACCAGGCCAGCTCAGTCACAAGAGACCCTGGTTAGGGTTGCAAAGGGTTGGAAACTTTACAGTAAATTTCCAGAATTTTTCCATGGGAAGTTAAGCTCTGGAATTAGGGGAATTTTGCTTAAATTCATCAAAAAAAAGTTAGCTTATAACAGTGAACCTTTTTTTGTGGGATACACAAGGCAATTCTAGGTCTTGTGGCATATTTTGGTTAAACTATCCACAATTCAATGGAATTGCAACCCTCTGCATACACAGTGCAGTCCACTCTTCCATCGCATGTACAGCTGATTCTCAAAATCTTGCACACTAATGACATGCAATTGAGCCCACACTACTACACTGTGTGAGCCAAGGACTACATGCTTTCTGGTAGGTTTTGATTACAATACTGGGTGGGGGAATATATTTTATGGGTGGACTACTTACAGATGGACTATGTACAGCTGCAGCGATCGGTTAGCTGCTCAGATAGCTGATGTTTAAAGTTAGTGTGGGAAATGTAAGTCTCCAGCTTCAGCGATTTTTGCAATTCGTTCCAGTCACTGGCAGCAGAGAACTGGAATGAAAGGCAGCCAAAGGAGGTGTTGGCTTTGGGGATGACCAGTGAGATGTATCTTACAAACAAGTTGTTTAATCTAACTGCTTAACTAAATCTGTACATGGAATTGTATTGGTTTTATTTTCATACATTTTTGTCTTTACAGGAAAGTGCCACATGCACTATCTGATGTGTGGAGACATTTCACTGTAGCTAATGTAGAAGGAAAAGCTGTGTACATTTGCAAATATTGTGCCTAATCATGTGAAGAATGCAACAAAGATGCAGAATCATCTGGCCAAGTGCATAAAGTTCCATCAGCGCTCACAACAAGAAACCTCTGACAAAAGTCCCTCTACTTCTATTCGAGGTGAAAATGATGAATCAGACAGCTCATGGTTCTCCTGGAATCAGTAGTTGTCTTGACTCAAATGGATGAAAGTAGTCAGAGAAATGCTGATGAATGTCTTACTCTGAATGTCTTACTTGTGTATGCAACTGGTTCACCTCTGATGCTCACAGGAAATGTGTATTGGAAGAGATTACAAAATGTTCTTCACCAGCATACACCCATCCAACCAAACATGCTTTATCTACTCATCTGCTAGATGCAGAGTTCAGAGGTCAAGTAAAGGTCAAGCAAATCAGAGAAAGCAGACTGTATTGCAATCATCTCTGAGGGGAGGGGGGGGGGGTTGAATGGTCGTGGGCAAGGAATACTTAACTACATCATCTCCACCCCTAAACCAGTATTTTAAAAAGAGCACAGACACACCAGTCTCTACATTGCAGATGAGCTGAAGGCAGTCATCAATGACCTTGGGCCACAGAAGGTATTTGCACTGGTGAGAGACAATGCTGCGAACATGAGCTTGGTCAAAAGTGGAGGAGTCCTACCCTCACGTCACACCCATTGGCTGTGCTGCTCATGCTTTGAATCTGCTCGTCAAGAACATCATGGCACTGAAAACAATGGATACACTCTAGAAAAGAGCCAAGGAAATGGTTAGGTATGTGACGGGTAATCAAGTCATAGCAGCAACCTACCTCACCAAGCAAAGTGAGAAGAATAAAAGCACCACATTGAAGCTGCCCAGCAACACCCATTGGAGTGGTGTTATCATGTTTGACAGTCTCATGGAGGGGAAGGAGTCTCTCAAAGAAATGGCCATATGACAGTCTGATGATATGGACAGCCCCATCAAGAGGATCCTCCTGGATGATGTATTTTGGGAGAGAGTGGTAAGAAGCCTGAAGCCTATAGCAGTAGCCATTGCACAGACTGAAGGAGACAATGCCATCCTGTCTGATGATCAGACTCTGCTTGCAGATGTAAGAGAAGAAATCCGTACTGCCCTGCCTACTTCACTGTTGTCCTAAGCAGAGGACACTGCAGTTCTGAAACACATCAAAAAGCGTGAAGACTTCTGCCTGACGCCCATACATGTTGGACCCCAAGTATGCTGGCAAGAGCATCCTGTCTAGTGTAGAGATCAACAAAGCCTATGGTGTCATCACTACCGTGTCTCACCCCCTTGGCCTGGATGAGGGCAAGGTTCTTGGCAATCTGACAAAGTACACTTCCAAGCAAGAGCTTTGGGATGGAGATGCAATATGGCAGTCGTGCCAACATATCTTAGCAGCCACCTGGTGGACCTGAGGCTCAAATTAAACTTTGTCACATGCGCCGAATACAACAAGTGTAGACTTTACCGTGAAATACTTACTTGCCTTTAACCAACAGTGCAGTTCAAGACGAGTTAAGAAAATATTTACCAAGTAGACTAAATTAAAAAGTAATAAAAATGAACACAATAAGAATAACGAGGCTATATACAGGGGGCACCAGTACCGAGTCAGTGTGCGGAGATACAGATTAGTTTATGTTATTTGTACATGTAGGTGGGGGTGTCTGGAGTCTCTGATAATTTTATTGGCTTTCCTCAGACACCGCCTATTATATAGGTCCTGGATGGCAGGAAGCTTGGCCCCAGAGATGTACTGGGCCATTCGCACTTGAAACTCTCGACCCGCTCCACTACAGCCCCGTTGATGTGAATGGAGGCCTGTTCGGCCCGCCATTCCTGTTGTCCACGATCAGCTCCTTTGTCTTGCTCACATTGAGGGAGAGGTTGTTGTCCTGGCACCATACAGCCAGTTCTTTGACCTCCTCCCTATAGGCCGTCTCATTGTTGTCGGTGATCAGGCCTACCACTGTCGTATCGTCAGCAAACTTAATGATGGTGTTGGGGTCATGTTTGGCTACGCAGTTGTTGGTGAACTGTGAATACAGGAGGGGACTAATCACACACCCTGAGGGGCCCCAGTGTTAAGAATCAGAGTGGCAGATGTATTATTGCCTACTCTTACCACCTGGGGCAGCCTGTCAGGAAGTCCAGGAGCCAGTTGCAGAGGGAGGTGTTTAGTCCCAGAGTTCTTAGCTTAATGATGAGCTTCATGGGCACTATGGTGTTGAACACTGAGCTGTAGTCAATGAACAGCATTCTCACATAGGTGTTCCTTTTGTCCAGGTGAGGAAGGCAGTGTGGAGTACGATTGAGATTGCGTCATCTGTGGATCTGTTGGGGTGTTATACGAATTGGAGTGGGTCTTGGGTGTCCGGGAGGATGCTGTTGACATGAGCCATGACCAGCCTTTCATAGCACTTCATGGTTACCGACGTAAGTTCCACGGGGCGGTAATCATTTAGACAGGTTACCTTCGCTCCCTTGGGCACAGGGACTATGGTGGTCTGCTTGAAACATGTAGGGATTACAGACTCGGTCAGGGAGAGGTTGAAAATGTCAGTGAAGACACTTGACAGTTGGCCCGCGCATGCTTTGAGTAAGCGTCCTGGTAATCCGTCTCGTTCCCTTCTATCTTCCAAATCCCACCAACCAAAGCTTTAGTTTCCAGACTATCATTTTACAGATGCATGATGAAAATGTTTTTGGGAGATGCGATGGATCATTCAATATTCCCTTTTTTGTTGTTCAGTGAAATCATCCCATGTGAAGAGTCAACTAATTTAATTAAAGTTTAAATCATACCTAAATATATATATTCTACTAGAAGGATTTAATCATTTGCAATTATGTCTACTTATGATAAGGTAAAAGGTTTGTCTCCATATGATAAGTTTAATATATCCAATGCATAAAACATCTACATTTAAATGGTATTAATATTAATTTGCATTTATTTCCGTTAATTCCCATTGAAAGTTTCCACCTCTGAATATTCCCCAAAATATGTAACCCTAGCCACAAGCATTTCACTACACACGCAATAACATCTGCTAAACATGTGTATGCGACCAATAAGATTTGATTTGTATCAATAACACGGCCAATCACTACACTTGTTAGGTTCTCTACACAACCTTTTCAATTCACTCCACTCCCCCCACCAGTAGAGATGAAACACTTGAGTGTATCGCAGATACAAGCAACATGGCATGAAATGGCACCCCTCCTGTCTCAGCCTCCAGTATTTATGCTGCAGTAGTTTGAGTCGGGAGACTAGACTAGGAGTATTTCTCCTGTCTTAACCAGTGTCCTGTGTCAATTTAAGTATGCTCTCTCTAATTCTCTCTATCTGAGGACCTGGAGCTCTAGGACCATGCCTCAGGACTACCTGTCCTGATGACTCCTTGCTGTCCCCAGTCCACCTGGCCGTGCTGCTGCTCCTCCAGTTTCAACTGTTCTGCCTGCGGCTATGGAACCCTGACCTGTTCACCTGACGTGCTACCTGTCCCAGACCTGCTGTTTTAAACTCTCTAGAGACAGCAGGAGTGGTAGAGATACTCTCAATGATTGACTATGAAAAGCCAACTGACATTTAATCCTGAGGTGCTGACTTGTTGCACCCTCGACAACTACTGTGATTGTTATTATTTGACCATGCTGGTCATCTATGAATATTTGAACATCTTGGCAATGTTCTGTTATAATCTCCACCCGGAACAGCCAGAAGAGGCCACCCCTCATAGCCTGGTTCCTCTCTAGGTTTCTTCCTAGGTTCTGGATTTTCTAGGGAGTTTGTCCTAGCCACCGTGCTTCTACAACTGCATTGCTTGCCGTTTGGGGTTTTACGCTGGGTTTCTGTACAGCACTTTGATATATCAGCTGATGTAAGAAGGGCTATATAAATAAATTTGATTTAAAATTGAATAAATAAATGAAGAAATCCCCTTTTTGTAGCCTGCCCACAGCGGGGGGTGAAATTATCCTCATAATCGTACCCTCTCCCCCACAATCCTCCTCTCTCGGCCATGTGCATCGCCAACAGTCATATTTTGGTCTCGTGCCTTTCTCTCGCTCACTTCTGCTTTAAGGGCTGTAAAGTTCACGGCTCATTGAGAGGCTCACAGCGGAAGCTTTATTCACTACGGGAAGGCTAGTCGGTCTCTCCTCAGCTCCGTCAAAAAGGTGCCGCAGACAGGAAGACTGGATGAGAGACTTCCTCTCAAAGACAAGAGAGACCAGACACTCTGTTGTCTTGTCTGTAGGTCTGACGAGCTTGGTTCCATTTAAAACTACTGACAGTAGTCTCTCCATACATGACACTTTGTCTTGGGGTTGTTGGAAATCTTGTACGATGCTGTGCTTTCTAACATTATTGAAAAACCAAAATGAAAATATTACTCAATGGGTTCTACCACAATGCCAACCTAAAACATTTTACTAATTGCAGCCATGCTGATTGGACCACTAATTTATCAAGATTTGGTGAAAAACAGAGGGTTCCATCATGACAGGCTATAGTGTCCAATCCATCCCATATTGCTACTCGTCTCTATGTGAGAACCCTGAACATTCAACTAGCTCTGGGTTAGTTGAATGTACAGCTTTTTTAGTACAGCTTGTCCTCTGAATCAGGACATTTTAATTGGCCCAGTAGTAAAGAAGCATGTCCAATTGGAGGAGAGGGTCTTTGTAATCATCTAATTTGGGTGTTCCCGACTTAGGTCGCTGAACGCTATTGAAATCAATTATAAATATCCTTTTATGAGCACTTAGCTCTTTCAAGTCAGTTTGCTGTTGCTGCAAAAATGATGTTCACCCCCACTCTTTAATGTGCGTTTGCATGAGTGGGGTTTTTGAGTGGAGTTTTTCTGAAGTGGATATGGGACGCGGTGGTTGGTATCATGTTGAGAGGTGACGTGACGCGGTGGAGATGACAGATTGTAGAGGCCATCTGGAAGTATTGATGTGTGTCCACTGTGACAGATCAGTTGGACAGGGAGGAGATAGCTGGAAGATCCGGAATGTTCCAATATGATACGGGCCTCAGATCTGCCGGTGATGTAAGACGTCGGGTAACTTGTACATCTCCACTCCATACTACAGCCCCTTCTATAGCTGTTCACTAGATACGATTACATGCTAACATTTCGATTTATGTAGAACAATTGGAAGTTATCTACACAGTATAGCTTCAGAATATAGTGTATAATGGATAAAAGGTACAAACACTAAGTGATACAACAGGAGATGTTTGTGTGTATTGTATGTATGTATGTGTGTATTGTATGTATGTATGTATGTATGTATGTATGTATGTATGTATGTATGTATGTATGTATGTATGTATGTATGTATGTATGTATGTATGTATGTATGTATGTATGTATGTATGTATGTATGTATGTATGTATGTATGTATGTATGTATGTATGTATGTATGTATGTATGTATGTATGTATGTATGTATGTATGTATGCATGCATGCATGCATGCATGCGTGTCAAGCCATAGGATGCCACACTTCGAAGTTACTCAGGCCGACATAAGCAATTAGCAGCGTCACTGAGACCTGCTAAGAAGATGGCTTGTGGGAAGTGAATTAGCGCCCTGGCATGCTATCATGGTCAGAATAGGATCAAAGCAGACACCCACCCACTGGTTCTGAATCAGACAAGAGGGACCAGTCAGACAGTACCGTAGCCAATAAACAGACCAGAATCAGCAGAACAATGTCTCTAAATTGATGGGATACAATTACGCATCTTCTGATCAGATGGTATCTTGTAGGGCTGAGTGACTAACCAAAAGTTGGTGATTTTTCCACACAACTGATGTCAGTTCAATTATTCGAATTCCATGTCCTGGTGTTTTTCTTCCTGTGAGCTAAATGCACGCTGCAGTTTCTCTTTAAATAAAATCCTATCATGCATGAACTGTGCGATGCAGAAGGGAGTTGTTTCCAACTGGCAAATGTTCTACATAGTTCAGAGCAGAAAAGGTGATACCCGACTATAATGAGCATAATCACGGCTACTTGTCCAGTCTGTGTTTCTTTTATGGTTGCTATGTAAAATACAGAAAAATGCGCGATCAAGAGGATAGAGACCAGTTGCTTGGCGAGATATTGATATTCACTAGAACAGTGATTTTTGTCAGACAGCATAAGCGGCAGGTCTATGGAGATGAGGTGAAGTGACCGTTCCCCCAAACGAAAACCTCATTAAATGCAGAAAAGCGCCGCTCTAAACAGAAGGGTGAAGCTACAAGTTTAAAACCAGACAGGATGTTGGATTGTGTTTTCGGTGCAACAAATAAACTAGTGATCCATGCTAGGACATTCAGCAGTTGTAGAAAGCCAGCCTTGCCTTCACTTCACTTTCTCGTAAAGGTGTTTGTTGCCATCACATTGTGACATGATCCAACAGCTGAACAATGCAAATACCATGTTTGGCAAGCAGACTAACACACACTCAGTTAATGCCAAAAGCGTGAACAGAAACTTACCGACTGAAGGAAAAGCAATACCCGAACGTAATCCCTCTCGGTGTTCAATATTTCATGTAAAACGCAGAGCCTCAAGCGTTGCTCGCGGTCCGACTCTTTGGTGCTGTGGAGGACGCGGTTCTGTTGCCCCTCTTCCATGATTGATCTTTATCCAAAAAAGTACAGGAAAACAAGTCTTTCAGTTATTCTTTATACTTGGGTCACTGCAAAAGTATCCCGAGTTAGTTGCAGTGTAGGTCCATTTTGCAACACCGTATTTTCAAACCCCAAACACGGATGCGCAATATGCTTTACATGAACTTAACCAAAAGTATTAAAACAAATGCACACGTCTTGAACTTTTTTTGTTGTTTCTTGAAAAGACTGAAGCCACAATAAATGACGAACGACTCCAGATCGATTTGATTGATCCGATTCCCGGACAAGAAAAGACAACTTCAGATAAGAATCTTACAGCTCATGAACTATCAGAGGAGAGCTAAAAAAAAACACAAGCTCGCAGGATGGTTAGTTGAGGAGACAACACACGATGCAATCAGTACTAGTTCCGCAGAAGGCAGTCTGAAAAGTGCCTGTTGTCCTCTTCTCAGCTTCTGTTGGGACTAAGCGCAGTGCCAACGCTGGTGCAAGTGGTAGCTTTCAGAAGTGCCGCAGTGTAGGGACCGACCACCTGTAGGTGAAATTAGCATAACGAATGCATGTTCAATATCAAATAATTAATTCTGCACCTACAACATATGCTATACCCAATTCTTCTTTCAATAAGGCAGCCTAATTAATAATTTACTTTACGCATAAAGTGCCATGGTTTGTCCAGGCCTATTAAACAATTGAACAAGTCAAGGCTGCAAATGAAGTCGACAGTTTTAGGAATACAATGTAATATTATAGATGATTGTTGTTATTGAATTTATGAAGAGGTTCTGAGAGAACCAACGGTACCACCAACTGGCTCAAGTGTTAAAACGCTGCATGGTCAATCCAAGGTCTCCATTGGCCGTGCAGCGTTTAGGGAGATACGGCCTCTGCAGAAGTCAGGCATTCATACGTCTTGCTCTTAGTGGAGCAGCACAGAGCGGTTGAACAGAGCTGTTGTGAGCACAGAGCGGTTGAACAGAGCTGTTGTCAGCACGGAGCGGTTGAACAGAGCTGTTGTCAGCGGGGAGCGGTTGAACAGAGCTGTTGTCAGCACAGAGCGGTTGAACAGAGCTGTTGTCAGCGGGGAGCGGTTGAACAGAGCTGTTGTCAGCACAGAGCGGTTGAACAGAGCTGTTGTCAGTGGGGAGCAGTTGAACAGAGCTGTTGTCAGCACAGAGCGGTTGAACAGAGCTGTTGTCAGCGGGGAGCGGTTGAACAGAGCTGTTGTCAGCACAGAGCGGTTGAACAGAGCTGTTGTCAGTGGGGAGCAGTTGAACAGAGCTGTTGTCAGCACAGAGCGGTTGAACAGAGCTGTTGTCAGCGGGGAGCAGTTGAACAGAGCTGTTGTCAGCGGGGAGCAGTTGAACAGAGCTGTTGTCAGCACAGAGCGGTTGAACAGAGCTGTTGTCAGCGGGGAGCGGTTGAACAGAGCTGTTGTCAGCACAGAGCGGTTGAACAGAGCTGTTGTCAGCACAGAGCGGTTGAACAGAGCTGTTGTCAGCACAGAGCGGTTGAACAGAGCTGTTGTCAGCACAGAGCGGTTGAACAGAGCTGTTGTGAGCACAGAGCGGTTGAACAGAGCTGTTGTCAGCGGGGAGCGGTTGAACAGAGCTGTTGTCAGCGGGGAGCGGTTGAGCAGAGCTGCTGTCAGCACGGAGCGGTTGAACAGAGCTGTTGTGAGCACAGAGCGGTTGAACAGAGCTGTTGTCAGCGGGGAGCGGTTGAACAGAGCTGTTGTCAGCGGGGAGCGGTTGAGCAGAGCTGCTGTCAGCACGGAGCGGTTGAACAGAGCTGTTGTCAGCACAGAGCGGTTGAACAGAGCTGCTGTCAGCACAGAGCGGTTGAACAGAGCTGTTGTCAGCGGGGAGCGGTTGAGCAGAGCTGCTGTCAGCACGGAGCGGTTGAACAGAGCTGTTGTCAGCGGGGAGCGGTTGAACAGAGCTGTTGTCAGCACAGAGCGGTTGAACAGAGCTGTTGTCAGCACAGAGCGGTTGAACAGAGCTGTTGTCAGCACAGAGAGGTTGAACAGAGCTGTTGTCAAGGAAATGAGTTTGTGTTTATACAGGACATCCCACCCCCACCTACAGTCAACCAATCATGTCAATGCGGTGCGATACTGAGCCCTCCACTGTTATAACATTTTGGAGTCGCATGGAGATGCTGGGCAGAGTTGTATTTGGCCTCTGCGTGCCCCCTTTTTCTCTCTCATTTTGTCTGTCATAGTTGAAGTATACCTATGATGAAAATTACAGGCCTCTCATCTTTTTATGTGGGAGAACTTGCACAATTGGTGGCTGACTAAATACTTTTTTGCGCCACTGTACATATAATTCTTGCTTTCTGTACATCACAAGTTATGTCCTTAAAATTGTCCATAAAATATTTAATATTACTGAACAACAAATAAGTAATTTATGCAAGGGCACAACTTTCGTTGAAGTGGGGGGGGGGACATGTTTTGTTCTTCTTCAGTCAGATAAACACTCCAAACAGCCTACCCAACCGCTTTGAGGCATCTGCATGGTCCTAAAGAACACTGGTTCCTCGTTTTGAATCACATTCCAATGATAAAACTCATGTGGAACAGTTGCACCCCTGAATTGATCTTGATCTTCTAGGTCACAACAATAGACAAACAGTTTGCTTAAACTAATAACACACAAACAATTATACGTTTGTCTTTATTGAACATGCCATGTAAACAGTATGTGAACCCTTGGATTGAATAATTGGTTGACCCTCTCTTTGGCAGCAATAACCTCAACCAAAATTTTCTGTAGTTGTAGATCAGACCTGTACAATGGTCAGGAGGAATGTTGGTCCATTCCTCTTTACAAAACGGTTTCAGTTCAGCAATATTCTTGGGATGTCTGGTGTGAACTGCTCTCAAGGTCATGCCACAGCATTTTAAATTGGTTTCAGGTCAGGACTCTGACTGGGCCACTCCAGAAGGCGTATTTTCTTCTGTTGAAGCCATTCTGTTTACTTCTGTGTTTTGGGTCGTTGTCCTGTTGCATCACCTAACTTCTGTTGAGCTTCAATTGGTGGACAGATAGCCTTACATTCTCCTGCAAAATGTCTTGATAAACTTGGGAATTCATTTTTCAGTGGAAGCAAGCTGTCAAGGCCATGAGGCAACAAAGCAGCCCCAAAATCATCATGCTCCCTCCACCATACTTTACAGTTGGTATGAGGTTTTGATGGTGGTGTGATGTGATATTTTTTCTACGCACATAGTGTTGTGTGTTCCTTCCAAACAACTCTAATCTAGTTTAATTTGTCCACAGAATATTTTGCCAGTAGCTTCATGGAACATCCAGGTGCTCTTTTGTGAACTTCAGATGTGCAGCAGTGGTTTTTTTGGACAGCAGTGGCTTCTTCCATGGTGTCCTCCCATGAAAACCATTCTTGTTTAGTGTTTTACGAATCTTAGACTCGCCAGAGATGTTAGCATCTTCCAGAGATTTCTGTATGTCTTTAGCTGAAACACTAGGATTCTTCTTAACCTCATTGAGCATTCTGCGCTGTGCTCTTGCAGTCGTCTTTGCAGGACAGCCACTCCAAGAGAGAGTAGCAACAAAGCTGAACTTTCTCCATTTATAGACGATTTGTCTTACCGTGTACTGATCAACATCAAGCTTTATGCAAGTCAACAATTCTTAGCTCTTCTGAGATCTCTTTTGTTCGAGGCATGGTTCACATCAGGCAATACTTCATGTGAATAGCAAACTCACGTTTTGTGAGTGTTTTTTATATTGCAGGGCAGCTCTAACCAACGTCTCCAATCTCGGCTCATTGATTGGACGCCAGGTTAGCTCACTCCTGACTCCAATTACCTTTTGGAGAAGTCATTAGCCTAGGGGTTAACATACTTGTTCCAACCTACACTGAATGTTTAAATATTCAATATAGACAAGAAAAATACAATGATTTGTGTGTTATTAGTTTAAGCACACTATGTTTGTCTATTGTTGTGACTTAGAGGAAGGTCAGATACATTTTTTTTTCTAACCAATTCATGTGGAAATACAGGTAATTGCATAGGGTTCATATACTTTTTCTTGCAACTGTATTCCCCCCCCAAAAAAAACAATATATGAGAAAATGAATGTGCTCAGTGCATTAAGACTTCCCATATGAAACATTAAAGAAATCTGTTTGGTTGTTTTATCCTCTTCAATCTTTGCGCTAAATAACTTCACGTTATTACAGGTAGACAGTAAAGGGTTCACTTCAGGGCTTTTCAAAGTACAGTAAGTAAACCAAATCAGTCAGCTAATTGCAATATGCAAAGTAAACTCACGATTGTATAGATGGAATAAACCTTTTGTTGATTTGCAGTGGATATGAAAATCAGTTCAATCAGAACATTTTCTGATTCCAAATCATATGCAAATTTGCTTCACCTTTTGTTATTAAAACTAAACTATCAGTAAGCTTTGCCATCCAGTAAATGCTTTCACCCAATGGTTTGTTTGTAGGGAATGAGAAGAAAAATGAAAACATCTCACATTCAAAGAGACCAAAACATTCTCAGTACCCAAGGTGCATTTCTGATAAAGAGCAATGCCTGGACACTTCTGACAAAAAGTGTGCCATCTTCAGAATGAAGAATAATCATGTGCCTTTACCAGAAAGGATGTATGCTTTCCTTCTCTAGAAACATAGTCATGAGACAGTTGATGACTGGTGTTGCATCACACATACAGTATAGACATCCCTTTGCATGGGATGGAGATGAGCAAATTACACCTCAGATGCTAAACTCACCTCTCCAAAGTTGGCTCACACTCACAGTGCAATATGACCTAAGAATCAAAATGGTTCAGAGCTGGAAAGACTAATACTGGTCTACTTCATTGTAAGAATAATATCTGTGCACCCTGTTAGCAGCTGACAAACATTAAAGGGATGGTTGGTAAAAAATAATAATAATAACTCAACCATTTGAATACAAAGGTGAAGTACCCCTTTAAATGCATTGGGTTATTTTTTATTAGACTTCAGGTTGTTTCAGAATTGTTTTAAACTGACAAATTCCCAATATTGCTGCTTTGTTCAATTCCATTTTCTCAATGACAGGGAAGACTTTGTACAGATACATATGAGGATGTAAAAACCTTCTTTTAAACCAGTTATTAGATGAGATGTAAACACTTTAAAAAGTAATATATGGATCCATAGTGTAAAATGTATGAAATCCAACTGCAGTCCACTAGATTAAGGATTTATATCTCCACTATATCTGCATGGGTAGCCTAGTGGTTAGAGTGTTGGACTATTAACTGAAAGGTTGCAAGTTCGAATCCCTGAGCTGACAAGGTACAAATCTGTCGTTCTGCCCCTGAACAGGCAGTTAACCCACTGTTCCTAGGCCGTCATTGAAAATAAGAATTTGTTCTTAACTGACTTGCCTAGTAAAATAAAGGTAAAACAAAATAAAATAAAAATGATTCTTTCCTTCTCCGTCCTCTCCCTAGCTGTGTTGATATGATACACGTCAAATTATCAAGAAGTTAACCTATATTTTGAGTCCGGTCCATTTACATAAAAACTGACTCTCTAAAATTGAGAATTTGAAGGCGTATAACGTTGTTCACTCTTCATTACAATGTCAAATAAAAAAAATAGCCAACGAGTAGACTATTCTATTGCAATTATAGAGCATCAGAAACGGATACCATGAAGCATAGACTGATAATGATGTGTAGCAACTCTTCAATGCCAAGAGCCCAGAACTGGAGCTTATTGGCCACCAAAAGACAGGCTCAGATGTGTGCGTACGACAAATCTACTGCTTGCACAAGGTACCTCTTTTTGTTACACTTTGCTCTCAACGTCTGTGGCAGCAAAGTGTTTGATATAAATAATAAAAAATAACCTTATAAATATAGAAAATCTAGGGCTGTGTATGTGTGTGTACACGTGGCTGGTTGTCCATTATGTGTGCATGTGTTTTTCTCTGTGTTAGTGTTTTTCAAGGAGGGGGGGGGGTCAAAGGTGAATAGGCCTCCCCTCCCCCACCTCCTGGAAGAGTGAGGTGTAGAACTCCGGGTCCAGCGGCTTGTTGCAGTAGGGGTACACATGCAGCGGGCTGTACGTCTCACTCTCAAGCCACTTTCACCAGCACACTTTGATCCCCGTCTGCCTCACCAGGAACCCTGGGAAAAAAACTGAGAAGAAAGTAACAACATGGGCCAAATACCTAAGTGAAATGGGACTAGACTTTAGATGACAAAACCGTTAACTGCCGACACCTATCAGCATTAAGTTGACTTCAGTTTATTTAGTAAGTAAACACTTTGATAAAAAAATATGGAAATCTGATTACCACAACAGAGGAGACATTAAGGGCAAATGGGTTGAATGCAGCTTAACATAAATGACAATAAGACCATAGCATTTAATCTAGAGACACGGGTAGAGAGAGAGTGTTCACCTAGTGTTCTGTCGCTGAACCACTATGCCGTCCACGAGGGGAATGACCATGCTGAACTTGCCCATGGCCCTGTGGAGCCTGACCCGGAACAAACCCATCCTCGGGAGGTTGATGACAATCAGAGGCATGTCCTTCTCCAGGAGCCCCGACCTGGGGAGGTAGGGGGAAGAGAAAATTGACATTCTATTCAAAAGCAAATTTGTGTTGGAGGGGATTTTAGGGCGTCATAACTGAAAATGTCCACAGTGGTAACCTACTGAAATTGTCATTCTACTTGACATGAATAAAAAATATTCCTTACTGCTGAAATGATCATATCTGTACCGATGAACTATTATAGGTGCTACTTAGAAATAACTAAGAAGGATATAACTGTCAAGAGGAAGGCAATCCCATTTCAATATTTGCTTGTACATCTGGCTCTTCAGTACATTACTCCTTTCACTATAACGGACAGCCGTGTTTGGTGTGTTAGCCTGGCTATGAGCCTGAGGGTTACTGTTTGGTTGGGCGTGGGCCTCAGGACCTGCAGGAAGTGCTGTTGTTAGGGTTCACCTCCAAACCTGTGTTGGTTTCCACCAAGAGATTAGACAGAAGGATGTTCTCTAGAGAAAAAACAAGGGGAAACACCTTCAACAGTGTCTCACTTTGGTTTCTCACTTTGGTTAGGCAGGTACTGCTAACGGAACAGTAAAAACAAATCATGGGTGGTCTTATGCAAAATCATATGAGGACAGAAACACAGACGCAGGTCAGAGGGTGAACGTGTTATAAAGTGGTGCTCCACCCAGACCACAAGCACCTTGGTCTCAGGCCCCAGGGGAGGAGCAGTCTTTCCTGTAGATGATATCTTGGTCTTCAACATATGACTCTGCGAGAGGAGAGAAGAGATCAGAGAGAGAGATGTCAATAGACCAGGCATAGAAGTGTCCAGATTTACCCTGAGATTTAATATTTTCCTCAAACAAATTCTTGAAGTTAAGTTTGAAATTCTTTGAACATTTTATATATTCAAACTCAAGTAACGTTAAAGGTGCAATCTGGGATTCAAACAACAACAAACCCAAACAGCTGAGTAATGACGTTGGAGAAATGTAAACCACTCTAAAATACATAGACAGCGATTGATACAAGGACTGCTTCATCCTTGAGATCAAGGTGATCTGAGAAATCTCAGCGCTGATGACAATACCAAAACAACCCTTTGTTAAATCAAATCTGTCTTCATGTAGGATCGTGAGTTAGTTACCCTTTGGGAAGCTGATAAGTTGTCGGAATAATTGGGGAAGAGCTCCAGTGTTAGGTTGGGTTGCTTCAGTAAACAAGGCAGGAGGTCTGCGTGTGTGTCCGCCTCCACTTTCGAGTCACTGCGCACCGAGGAATCCTCTGCAAATACAAAAAGAGCCATAAGCCATCCAGAGATGGGTAAAACTGTGTCTTCAAATAGGTTGCATTAAAGAGACATTACACTCAACACTAAGTTTGTCATGTATTTTACACGTCAAAAGTGATCCATTGAGATAAGACCACATCCCAGGACATCTGTTCAGTAGCTTTAGTTATATGCAAATATCCGAAATGAATGGGAAAGACGTGGATTTATCTTGACATTAGACTACTTTCTAGGTCCGGAAACATCTGGAAAACTTAGATTTTGGAGAATGTCCTTTTAAGACAAAATAAAATGACAGTTTAATACAACCTACAGGTATATGTAAATGCTGACCTGAGGAGTCTGTCAGTGATTAAACTACAAAGGTAATCTCAGTCAGAGCATCGGCATAGTACAGCACCTTCTTTTCCCCGTTGACCACAGAACCACCTGGATCAGAAACCGTGGATTGATGGCAGCATTTGCGTGAAACTGAAAGCACGAACCACTGCTTTTAATCAGGGCAAGGTGCCCAGAAACATGACCGAATACAAACAGTGTAGCTATTCCCTCCGCAAGGCAATCAAACAAGCTAAACGTCAATATAGAGACAAAGTAGAATCTCAATTCAACGGCTCAGACACAAGAGGTATGTGGCAGAGTCTACAGTCAATCACGGATTACAAAAAGAAAACCAGCCCCGTCACGGACCAGGATGTCTTGCTCCCAGGCAGACTAAGTAACTTTTTTGCCCGCTTTGAGGACAATACAGTGCCACTGAAACGGCCTGCAACCAAAACTTGCGGCCTCTCCTTCACTGCAGCTGAGGTGAGTAAAACATTTAAACGTGTTAACCCTCGCAAGGCTGCAGGCCCAGACGGCATCCCCAGCCGCGCCCTCAGAGCATGTGCAGACCAGCTGGCTGGTGTGTTTACGGACATATTCAATCAATCCCTATCCCAGTCTGCTGTTCCTACATGCTTCAAGAGGGCCACAATTGTTCCTGTTCCCAAGAAAGCTAAGGTGGACGCATGACTTTCAACCTTCGTCTCTCCCGAGCCCGTACGGGAGTTGTAGCGATGAGACAAGATAGTAGCTACTACAACAATTGGATACCACGAAATTGGGGAGAAAAAGGGGTAAAAAAATAAATAAATAAAATAAAATATTGAGTGGCTGCTGCCAACACACTGACTCAACTCCAGCCACTTTAATAATGGGAATTGATGGGAAATGATGTAAAATATATCACTAGCCACTTTAAACAATGCTACCTAATATAATGTTTACACACCCTAAATTATTCATCTCATATCATCTACTGCATCTTTATGTAATACATGTATCACTAGCCACTTTAACTATGCCACTTTGTTTGATTTGATTTGATCCGCCGGTGTCGCTGCCTCTTCTGTGGGGACAGAGCAAATATGGAAGTATTAACCGTTCACCTTGTCTGAGATATAGGCTCTGTTCCAACCCCATCTTAATACTTAGTTAATACTCAGTCATAACTAAATCGTTCGGCATTCGTTATGTCTAATAGGAAGCCCATTTTAGAAAGGCATCTACGGCATCAATGCCTGCCAACGACACTGTCATGTTTTGTCATTGATTATCATGTCTTGTCCCTGTGCTTCCCCTTCTATTCGTTTCCCTCTGCTGGTCTTATTAGGTTCTTTCCCTCTTTCTATCCCTCTCTCTCCCCCTCCCTCTCTCACTCTCTCGCTCTCTCTTCTCTCTATCGTTCCGTTCCTGCTCCCAGCTGTTCCTATTCCCCTAATCAATCATTTAGTCTTCCCACACCTGTTCCCGATCCTTTTCCCTGATTAGAGTCCCTATTTCTCTCCTTGTTTTCCGTTCCTGCCCTGTCGGATCCTTGTCTATATTCACCGTGCTGTGTCTATGTATTGCCCTGTCGTGTCGTGTTTCCCTCAGATGCTGCGTGGTGAGCAGGTGTCTGAGTCTGCTAGGTTCAAGTGCCTTCCCGAGGCAACCTGCAGTTCTTGATCAAGTCTCCAGTCTGTTCTCGTCTTTACGAGTAGTATTATGCTTTTTGTTTTGTAAAATATCTTTACTGGATTAAAAACTCTGTTTTCGCCAAGTCGCTTTTGGGTCCTCTTTCACCTGCATAACAGACACGGGCGGTGTTCACTTGATTGACTGCATCTTTGTCAAATGAGCACCAATCGTATTCAAACGAAGCTAGCTAGATAGCAAAAGGGCTGTGCTTTACGTGAGTAAGCAGAAACCTGTATCCGTCGCACAATCGTTGAACTTCCTTTTGGCCATTTATGCAAGAATATGGTGAAGTGCATTTGCATATCTGTGAGTTATGAAAACGAAGTGTTTTGCAAATGTTGAACTTACAACATGGCTACTAATACTGGAAAAGCTAAATCAAAGTCCAAGTATTACAGATTTTGGAAGATATTCTTGCAGAAAAAGGTAAGACAACAGCTAAAGGAGAGGATGCTAACGTTACCTGCTAATGTTACCTTAGACTGGTAAGTGAAATCCGAGTCTTTATATTTATATTCTTTAATATTGTAAATCCGAAAGCCACAACATGTCAAAGTCAACATACAATACACATTGGGCACCCGACTGGCACAGTCGTCTAACACACTGCAGTACCTGGTTTGAATCCAGGCTGCATCACATCCGGCCCTGATTTTTGGGAGTCCCATAGGGAGGCGCACAATTGGACCAGCGTCGTCCAGGTTTGGCCGGGGTAGGCGTCATTGTAAATAAGAATAAGAATAAGAATTTGTACTGACTTGCCTAGTTCAATAAAGGTTCATAAAAAATAATAATAATTGGTACAGCTGAAAGGGACTTGGGACCAGCAGCACAATCTTGTGTAGAGGGCGTGTTGTAAGATCAATCATTGTAAATAATGTGTACATTTTATTTGACTTATTATTATTTATTTTTACTTTGTTTGTGGTGTGTTCACTTATGACATTAGATTCGTTTTGTCTGCTAACTTATCTTATCTTAAATATTTATCTTAAATATTATCTTAAATATTTCACCTCTGTGTTTGGTCTCCTGTTAGTACATTTTATGTAGGGAAGCTAATGATCCATCATGTTTGACATTCCTGGGAGTGTGTAAACTTGTATTTTTTTATTAGCATAGCATTTTTGTATGTTTTCTATAGTTTTGTTCTTGAAAATGTATCAATGTACCAATTCGGCCACTTGGGGACATTTGGACAAATCGTGAAGGACACCTGGGTGACTTCATACGAAATGTCATGTAGCTTGCTCATTCTTCAAGTTATCAGTCTGAAACGTTGCACATCCACTGATGCCCTCTTGTGGACACCATCGTAATTACATCCAGCTTCACGGCTGAATGTGTGACCTTTCACTTCCATTTCAGAGATTATGGTACAACAAAAATACAAAAAAAACTGTTGGTTTTTTCATTGTATTTTCTTCTACCAGATCTATTGTGTTATTCTCCTACATTCATTTCACATTGACACAAACGTCAAAATGTTTTCTTTCAAATGGTACCAAGAATATTGTTACGCACGCCTCTTGGAGGAGGGAACGCAACAAGGCCTCTTTCCTAAGCACTCCCAATATGCCTTCCCCCCTGGGAACAAATTAAACAGAATAATACAAACAATTTCAATAATCCAAAGTTCTTTTGACATTAACATACTTCAGCAGGACCCGGCTACTAAATACTTTACAAAAACTGTCTGAGCAACAACCAACATCAAAGAGAAACTCACTCACTCATATCAGCTGTCGCCCATATCTCTGCCCTCAGAGAATGTTTCTGTTTCTGCTGGTCTGCTTTCAATGACTCAATCTCGGTCTTCAAAGTTTGAATCTCACCCATTGAGCCCCTTCATCAGATGAGCACAATGGTACCGCCCTGAGCCCCCATAGATAAGTGGCCTATGATAGAAACGGTAGATCAATTAAGAATTAAAAGGGATTCCAACACACAAATGCTGCAAAACGAACCGCTTCCTTGGCAACCATGCGCTTTTTCGGTGAGGCCTGTTATCCAGCCCTTTGTCCACTGATCTCCACGGATGGTTGTCGGCATGATTGTAAGCTCTGCAAAAACACCTATTCACATTTTTAGTACACAATTTTCTTTGTTTTATGTTTTATTTAACCTTTATTTAATTATCGATTTTATTACACAGTATGCCTACACATTGATAGGCTATATACAAAACCAAAATACCTTCTTAGTTTTGGGGATCCTTTCAGCTCCGGCCCATTTTCAAGTCCTCTCGTGGTTATGGTCCTAACCCTGGAACGGGTAGCGTCCCGTGACTGACGTCTTTAGTGAGAGGTCTAATGCTTTGATATTTAATATATTCATGTCTAAGGGGAATTTTTCACACCTTTAATTAGTTACATTGTTTTAGTTTGAACATGCAGACTGGCACGAAGAACAGCGGGAACGTTTCCCTAGTCAGCGCCATTATTAATGCAATGCCCCTTAAAGTGTTGCTCGGTGCTAGCCAGTGGGACAGGGTGGGGATCCCCCTTCCTCCTTTCCTTTTTCCACCATAATTTGCAAATAAATTCATTAAAAATCCTACAATGTGATTTTCTGGATTTTTTTCTCTCTCATTTTGTCTGTCATAGTTGAAGTGTACCTATGATGAAAATTACAGGCCTCTCTCATCTTTTTAAGTGAGAGAACTTGCATCGTATACCTGATTCACATACGGTTTTTGGGATGTTGCCTGAAAAAACAATTTGGTAATGTTTATCTGTTCTGCTTTCAAACAGTCACATTTTTGTCGGCATTTGCCTTTTATATAGCCATTGCATAGCTGCAGCTGAGCTAGGGTTGGGTGATATTTGGGGAGAACTCTACCACGATATCCTTTCACGATATCCAATATAATTGTGTAATGGCTAGATAATTCCAAACTGTGCAATTTTTGTGCTTATTACAGTCCGGGACCTTAAGAACAACACATTTGTAAAGTATTGTATGAATTGGATTCGTTACATATACGAATTGCAAAAATGTTATGATAATAATAACTTTTGCAGGATGTAACAAACATATCATACAAAATGGATGACGTAGTACATAATTGGATGAAGTAGTACACAAAAACAGGGACCCGTTTTTATCGTGAGCACAACTTTCAAAACTACTGGTTGATATTATACTAACGTTCTGGAGCATCGCCGTAATTACAATGCATTCAGAAAGTATTCAGACCCCTTCACTTTTTCCACATTTTATTACGTTATTCTAAAATAGATTAAATAAATGTTTGTTTTCATCAATCTACACACAATACCCCATAATGACAAAGTGAAAACAGGTTTTCAGAAATTTTTGTATAAAAAAACAGAAATACCTTGTTTACATAAGTATTCAGACACTTTGCTCGGTGACTCTAAATTGAGCTCAGGTGCATCCTGTTTCCATTGGTCATCCTTGAGATGTCTCTACAACTTGATTGGAGTCCACCTTTGGTAAATTCAATTGATTGAACATGATTTGGAAAATACACACACCTGTCTATATAAGGTCCAGCAGTTGACAGCGCATGACAGAGCAAAAACCAAGCCATGAGTTCGAAGGAATTGTCCGTAGAGCTCCGAGACGTGATTGTGTCTAGGCACAGATCTGGGGAAAAGTACCAAAAAATTTCTAAAGCATTGAAGGTCCCCAAGAACACAGTGGCCTCCATCATTCTTAAATGGAAGACGTTTGGAACCACCAAGACTCTTCCTAGAGCTGGCCGCCCAGCCAAACTGAGAAATCGGTGGAAAAGGGCCTTGGTTAGGGAGGTGACCAAAAACCTGATGGTCACTTTGGCAGAGCTCCAGAGTTCCTCTGTGGAGATGGGAGAACATTACAGAAGGACAACCATTTCTGCAGCACTCCACCAATCAGGCCTTTATGCTAGAGTGGCCAGACGGAAGCCACTCATCAGTAAAAGGCACATGACAGGCCGCTTGGAGTTTGTAAAAAGCACCTAATGGACTCCGACCATGAGAAACAAGATTCTCTGGACTGATGGAAATGAGATTGAACTCTTTGGCCCGAATGCCAAGCGTCACGTCTGGAGGAAACCAGACACAGCTCATCACCTGGCCAATACCATCCCTATGGTGGTGGCTGCATCATGCTGTGGGATGTTATTCAGCGGCAGGGACTGGGAGACTAGTCAGGATCGAGGGAAAGATGAACGAAGCAAAATACAGATAGTTCCTTGATGAAAACCTGCTCCAGAGCACTCAGGACCTCAGACTGGGTTGAAGGTTCACCTTCCAACAGGACAGCAACTCTAAGAACACAGCCAAGACAACGCAGGAGTGGCTTTGGAACAAGTCTGTGAATGACTTGAACCCTATCTAACATCTCTGGAGAGACCTGAAAATAGCTGTGCAGTGACGCTTCCCATCCAACCTGACAGAGCTTGAGAGGATCTGTAGAGAAGAATAGGAGAAATCCCCAAATACAGGTGTGCCAAACTTGTAGCGTCATACCCAAGAAGACTCGAGGCTGTAATCGCTGCCAAAGGTGCTTCAACAAAGTAGAGATTAATTTTATTTTTAGAACATTTGCAACAATTTCTAAAAAACAGTTTTTGCTTTGTCATTATGGGTTATTTTGTGTAGATTGATTAGGGGGGAGACACAATTTAAGCCAGTTTAGAATAAGGTTGTAACATAACTGTAACGGTTTTCCTCCTCTTCTGAGAAGGAGTAGGAAAGATCGGACCAATGCGCAGCGTGGTAAGTGTCCATATTTTAATGAAATGTAACCAAACACAAAAGAACAAGAGAAATAAATGAAAACCGAAACAGTTCCGTATGGTAAAACACAGAAAACAACTACCCACAACCCATAGTGGGAAAACAGGCTGCCTAAGTATGGTTCTCAATCAGAGACAACGATTGCCAGCTGCCTCTGATTGGGAACTATACCAGGCCAAACACATAGAAATAGAAAACATAGAACACAAAACATAGAATGCCCACCCCAACTCACACCCTGACCAAACTAAAATAGACATAAAAAGGAACTAAGGTCAGGACGTGACAGTACCCCCCCCAAAGGTGAGGACCGCAAAACTTAAACCCATAGGGGAGGGTCTGGGTGGGCATCTGTCCGCGGTGGCGGCCCTGGTGCGGGACGTAGACCCGGCGATCCTCGCCGCCGACCTCGGACTGGGGACCCTTGCAGCTGGCCTCGAATAGACAAGAGACTCTGGCAGCGCCGGACAGGCGGCAGACCCCCGGCAGCGCCGGACTGATGGGTGACACGGGCAGCTCCTGACTGATGGGCGGCTCCTGACTGATGGGCAGCTCCGGACAGGAGGGCGGCTCTGGCAGCTCCGGACAGGAGGGCGGCTCTGGCAGCTCCGGACAGGAGGGCGGCTCTGGCAGCTCCGGACAGGAGGGCGGCTCTGGCAGCGCCGGACAGGAGGGCGGCACTGGCAGCGCCGGACAGGCGGGAGAACCTGGAGGGAGGAGACGGAGAGACAGCCTGGTGCGTGGGGCTGCCACAGGACCCACCAGGCTGGGGAGTCCTACAGGAAGCCTGGTGCGTGGAGGAGGCACCGGATGGACCAGGCTGTGGGGGAGCACTGGAGCTCTGGTGCGCAGCCTTGGCACCACTCCTCGAGGCTGGATGACCACTTTAGCCCGGACCCTCCAGTGTGCAGGCACAGGTTGAACCGGGCTGTGGGTGAGCAGTGGAGATCTGGTGCATACCACTCGCATCTCTCCCTTAGGTTCAATGCCCACATTCGCCCGGCACGGTATCCCTCCTCGCTCTGTTCTAGAGAATCCCAGGTAGGGTCCGGCACTCTTCCTGGGTCGACTGACCACCTCTCTATCTCCTCCCAGGTTGTCTCATACTCTAGATAGCGCTGCTGACCTGTCCAGGAGTCCCTTTCACCACGCTGCTTGGTCCTTTGGTGGTGGGTAGTTCTGTAACGGTTTTCCTCCTCTTCTGATGAGGAGTAGGAAAGATCGGACCAATGCTCAGCGTGGTAAGTTTCCATATTGTAATTAAATGTAACCGAGCAGCTCCGTCTTGCCGAGGTTCAGCTTGAGGTGGTGATCCGTCATCCACACTGATATGTCTGCCAGACATGCAGAGATGCGATTCGCCACCTGGTCATCAGAAGGGGGAAAGGAAAAGATTAGCTGTGTGTCGTCTGCATAGCAATGATAGGAGAGACCATGTGAGGTTATGACAGAGCCAAGTGACTTGGTGTATAGCGAGAATAGGAGAGGGCCTAGAACAGAGCCCTGGGGGACACCAGTGGTGAGAGCGCGTGGTGAGGAGACAGATTCTCGCCACGCCACCTGGTAGGAGCGACCTGTCAGGTAGGACGCAATCCAAGCGTGGGCCGCGCCGGAGATGCCCAACTCGGAGAGGGTGGAGAGGAGGATCTGATGGTTCACAGTATCGAAGGCAGCCGATAGATCTAGAAGGATGAGAGCAGAGGAGAGAGAGTTAGCTTTAGCAGTGCGGAGCGCCTCCGTGATACAGAGGAGAGCAGTCTCAGTTGAATGACTAGTCTTGAAACCTGACTGATTTGGATCAAGAAGGTCATTCAGAGAGAGATAGCGGGAGAGCTGGCCAAGGACGGCACGTTCAAGAGTTTTGGAGAGAAAAGAAAGAAGGGATACTGGTCTGTAATTGTTGACATCGGCGGGATCGAGTGTAGGTTTTTTCAGAAGGGGTGCAACTCTCGCTCTCTTGAAGACGGAAGGGACGTAGCCAGCGGTCAGGGATGAGTTGATGAGCGAGGTGAGGTAAGGGAGAAGGTCTCCGGAAATGGTCTGGAGAAGAGGGGAGGGGATAGGGTCAAGCGGGCAGGTTGTTGGGCGGCCGGCCGTCACAAGACGCGAGATTTCATCTGGAGAGAGAGGGGAGAAAGAGGTCAGAGCACAGGGTAGGGCAGTGTGAGCAGAACCAACAGTGTCGTTTGACTTAGCAAATGAGGATCTGATGTCGTCGACCTTCTTTTCAAAATGGTTGACGAAGTCGTCTGCAGAGAGGGAGGAGGGGGGGGGAGGGGAGGAGGATTCAGGAGGGAGGAGAAGGTGGCAAAGAGCTTCCTAGGGTTAGAGGCAGATGCTTGGAATTTGGCGTGGTAGAAAGTGGCTTTAGCAGCAGAGACAGAGGAGGAAAATGTAGAGAGGAGGGAGTGAAAGGATGCCAGGTCCGCAGGGAGGCGAGTTTTCCTCCATTTCCCCTCGGCTGCCCGGAGCCCTGTTCTGTGAGCTCGCAATGAGTCATCGAGCCACGGAGCGGGAGGGGAGGACCGAGCCGGCCTGGAGGATAGGGGACATAGAGAGTCAAAGGATGCAGAGAGGGTGGAGAGGAGGGTTGAGGAGGCAGAATCAGGAGATAGGTTGGAGAAGGTTTGAGCGGAGGGAAGAGATGATAGGATGGAAGAGGAGAGAGTAGCGGGGGAGAGAGAGCGAAGGTTGGGACGGCGCGATACCATCCGAGTAGGGGCAGTGTGGGAGGTGTTGGATGAGAGCGAGAGGGAAAAGGATACAAGGTAGTGGTCGGAGACTTGGAGGGGAGTTGCAATGAGGTTAGTGGAAGAACAGCATCTAGTAAAGATGAGGTCGAGCGTATTGCCTGCCTTGTGAGTAGGGGGGAAGGTGAGAGGGTGAGGTCAAAAGAGGAGAGGAGTGGAAAGAAGGAGGCAGAGAGGAATGAGTCAAAGGTAGACGTGGGGAGGTTAAAGTCGCCCAGAACTGTGAGAGGTGAGCCGTCCTCAGGAAAGGAGCTTATCAAGGCATCAAGCTCATTGATGAACTCTCCGAGGGAACCTGGAGGGCGATAAATGATAAGGATGTTAAGCTTGAAAGGGCTGGTAACTGTGACAGCATGGAATTCAAAGGAGGCGATAGACAGATGGGTAAGGGGAGAAAGAGAGAATGACCACTTGGGAGAGATGAGGATCCCGGTGCCACCACCCCGCTGACCAGAAGCTCTCGGGGTGTGCGAGAACACGTGGGCGGACGAAGAGAGAGCAGTAGGAGTAGCAGTGTTGTCTGTGGTGATCCATGTTTCCGTCAGTGCCAAGAAGTCGAGGGACTGGAGGGAGGCATAGGCTGAGATGAACTCTGCCTTGTTGACCGCAGATCGGCAGTTCCAGAGGCTACCGGAGACCTGGAACTCCACGTGGGTCGTGCGCGCTGGGACCACCAGATTAGGGTGGCCGCGGCCACGCGGTGTGGAGCGTTTGTATGGTCTGTGCAGAGAGGAGAGAACAGGGATAGACAGACACATAGTTGACAGGCTACAGAAGAGGCTACGCTAATGCAAAGGAGATTGGAATGACAAGTGGACTACACGTCTCGAATGTTCAGAAAGTTAAGCTTACGTAGCAAGAATCTTATTGACTAAAATGATTAAAATGATACAGTACTGCTGAAGTAGGCTAGCTGGCAGTGGGTGCATTGTTGACACTACACTAATCAAGTCGTTCCGTTGAGTGTAATAGTTTCTGCAGTGCTGCTATTCGGGGGCTAGCTGGCTAGCTAGTAGTGTTGTTTACGTTACGTTGCGTTAAAAGAACGACAATAGCTGGCTGGCTAACCTAGAAAATCGCTCTAGACTACACAATTATCTTAGATACAAAGACGGCTATGTAGCTAGCTATGTAGCTAGCTACGATCAAACAAATCAAACCGTTGTACTGTAATGAAATGAAATGAAAATGTGATACTACCTGTGAATGCGACCGGGTTGTTGAGTTCTATTCAGAAGACGTTGGCTAGCTGTTGGCCAGACTGCTGAGATTTAATGCAGACTGACATTTGTTTGTTTATAGTTTTTCATGAGGAAAAGGACAAGTTTAATGTCGGACAACAACAATATAATGTTCATGATTTAATGCATGCCGAAGACGGTAAGATGAGAGGCGATGTTTATACTGAGGGGTTGGGAGGACTTTTAAACATTACCGCATTCATGCCTAGGGCAGTTGGCAGAAATAGAAGTAGTGGCTTTTTTTGACGGCAATACCTTTCAGATAGAAAACTAAGGTTGGTGGGTTGGTGGTTTTTTGTATAAAAAATTAATAACTACTATACAATGGCCATAAACTACATTTTCCTACCTTTAGTGTCTCCAAAGACAGGAAGCCGAAGTGAGAGAGGAAGTTGAGTGCCGCCTGAAACTCCTGGGCAGGCAGAGGGGGCTGTAGTCGGTCAGTGGGTCCGGGAAGGACTTAGAACTCCAGATGTCCTTGCTGTGATGCTCCAGGGAACACTCATACTCCATCTGCTGGCTCATAATGCTTCGCAGCCTAACATGCTGCATCTCCAGCTGAGAGGATGGAAAAGGTAAAGTATGTGTGTGCAGGGGCAACTGTAAGGATTCACACACCTCATGTTGTAGTGTTTGTACATATTAGTGTATGTACCCGCGACTGTACCCACCCTATAATCTTAAACAATGTAAGTAAACCAAGTTCTGCCATAACCATACCTGTAAACAAATTCAGAACTGCAATCAATAATAGACCAATGTGGGCTTCCCGAGTGTTGCAGCGGTATAAGGCCCTGCATCGTAGAGCTTGAGGTGTCACTACAGACCCGGGTTCAATTCCAGGCTGTGAAACAACCGTCCGTGACCGGGAGTCCCATAGGGCTGCGCACAATTGGCCCAGCGTCGTCCAGGTTAGGGGAGGGGTTGGCCGTTTTTTTTACTTGACTCGTCATGCTCTAGCGAGTCCTTGTGACTTACGGTCGGTTGTCAGTTGAACGGTGTTTCCTCTGACACGTTGGCGTGGCTGGCTTCGTCATGTTTCGGAGGACGCATGACTCGACCTCTCCCGAGCCCGTTGGGGAGTTGCAGCGATTAGACAAGATTGCAATTGGATATCACGAAAAAGGGGGTAAAATACATTTTTTACATTTTATTTACAAATGTTAGAGCCCAACCGATATGGGATTTTTGGTGCCGAAACCGATATTGTTTTTTAGAGGTGGATTGAAAAACATGTATTTTTTTTACACAAATTGTACTCCAAATGATTTTAACAGATACTCTAAATTATGACTTTTTAACTAAATATTAAATTAATATTATTGAAGAACATTTAATTTGTGGTTTACATGAAGCAACGAAGCAAAGGAGCACATGTATTGGTTCATTCTATGTTTATAAGATCAGTGCTTTATCAGTGGATTAAAGGCCGATACAAATATTTCGGTGAAGGCTAATATTCGGCAGATAATATTGGTCAACTGGATTATCGTTCAGGCTCTAATGTTAGTCTAATCAAATCCAGTATCTGAATGGCTAAAGCGAAACACAGTGCCCCGGCTTTGATATAAAACAGCCCTCAGTAACCCTCAGTTTGATGGTGAGGAAGAAATGTAACAATGTGAGTATACTCCATGGAATCCAAATGTATTTATTTTTTAAAATCTCAGCTACAAGTGAATGAGACAACTCTGGACAAAATGAATAACCAAGGAAACGTTTTATGTCAATATGTAATGTTGTCAGGGTTTTCCTGTGGTGAAGTAGAGGAGGACCAAAACGCAGTGTGGTTATATTGATTCATGTTTAATAAAAACAGATAAAACATGAACACGACAAAACAATAAACGTGGAAAACCAAAAACAGCCCTATCTGCTGCAAAACACAGAGACAGGAACAATCACCCACAAACACAGTGAAACCCAGGCTACCTAAGTATGATTCTCAATCAGAGACAACTAGTGACACCTGCCTCTGATTGAGAACCATACTAGGCCGAAACATAGAAATACCCAAAACCTAGAAAAACAAACATAGACTGCCCACCCAACTCACGCCCTGACCATACTAAATAAATACAAAACAAAGGAAATAAAGGTCAGAACGTGACAAATGTACTGTAGATTGCATGTGGTTTTTATAACAACTAACAGAAAGACAAGACACAGTATAGAAACATAAAAACTATAAAATGAACAAAGACAAAGCTGCAATAAAACGTTTGACAAAAAAACAAAAGAGACATGGAGGTGCCAGATCTGGTTGACATTTGACCTGTCTGTCTCCGAAAGGATGGGACAACTCCTGCGTGGGTGATTATATTTCAGTATGCATGGCACACACACCTCATCCTGCCAGTTCATAGACGACACATGATTCCACATCAATAAGAATGTCCCATAGTAGCTGGTCTGTCTCCATAAGTGCGGGTAACATTATCATTTTACTCTCTTTATTCTCCACATCTAGGATTTTTGTCCAAAAGTCATTCACTTTAGAATAAGTTTACATTCAATTTGGACAGTGATAAGAGCTGCGTTCCAATATGCTAAACTACTTTCACCCTCCTGTCCCTGCATTCTTTCCTTTATGATCATGGATAGTAGAAAAAAACTGGATAGGTGAGAGAAATAAGATGAACATGTTATCAAGGTACTTTCATATCATTGGTCATGTAAGAGTCTATTGGGGTCATGGTGGGGTCAACATTGTCGCTCACACCTCCTTGTTGACTATGTCGTCCAGGTCTGGAATGCAGATGTCAGCTTTGACCAGGGGGATCTTGTCCACCTCATCCTAGGACACTGGGCTGCCCTCTGGGACAAACACCTGCTGTAGGAGAGGAGAGGATGTTCAATTAGTATTTATTATTATTATTATTATTATTATATAATACTGGGTATAACAGTTGTGTATTATTAAGAGTAGAGTATGGAATCAGCAGAGATTTGAGAAATACTAGTTGGTGTAAACAGATACCACAAAATAAAGCCTCCAACATTTGAAGATGCAAATAAATCGCTTGTTATTGTAGTTTGCTAGCCATTTCATTTCTAACATTTTCCTATAGGTAATAGGGAAAGCACCCCCTTACACTAATCATTTTGTATGGAAGCAAAGCTCTCATACCCTTTCCACACTACTGAGCTGAGCTTAGCAAAGCCACGCTAAATTGTACTATGACAATATCAGAGCCAGAACAGTAAGGTTCGGGTTATTAAGGTAGTGTGAAAGGTTATACTCTGTTATACCCTCACAGACAGTGGGCCAACTAACTGGTCTCCCCCCTGGTTGCCTGTGCTCCTCTGGGCTGGTGGAAGAGCTGCATGGTCGTGGTGTGCCGGCCGGTCACGCCCCGGATCAGGAAAGCCACTGACGGGCCAGGGTCTGTAGAGCGGAGAAGCGGTTACACCAGGGTTCCCAGTGCTTGAGACAAAATGGGTGCCTGACTAGCCATCTGCCATTGAGATGCCTACACACTTTCATAAGCCAGTGTCCTATTTGCATTTATGTATCTGACTTATTTTGCTGTTCATTGTACCAGGTGAGTGTCATGATTGAGAAACTTAGCAAAACAAGCTTGATTTTGAGTTTTAAAAAAGCAACACAAGCATCAACCAACAGACACGATGTAACGGTTCTCTTGGTGTGAAGGAGAGTCGGACCAAAATGCAGCGTGTAGATTGCGATCCATGTTTTAATAAACAAACGTAACACGAATCTAAATACAAAACACTACAAAAAAAGTAACGAAAACCAAAACAGCCTATACTTGTAACGTCGTTCGTCTGTTGTATGAAGAGAGTCAGACCGAAATGCAGCGTGTAGGTTACTCATGACTTTAATGAAGTAAATCGCGGTACATGAAATAACTGTATATGAAAACAACAAACGAAACGTGAAACCTATTACAGCCTATCTGGTGACTACAACACTAAGACAGGAACAAACACCCACAAATTACAACGCGAAAGTCAGGCTGTCTAAATACGGTTCTCAATCAGAGACAACGACAAGCACCTGACTCTGATTGAGAATCGCCCCAGGCAGCCAAGCCTAACTAGACACACCCCTAATCATACACAATCCCAATTACTACAAACCCCAATACGAAACACAACATATAAACCCATGTCACACCCTGGCTTACCCAAACATATACCAAAAACACAAAATATAATGACCAAGGCGTGACAGAACCCCCCCCCCTAAGGTGCGGACTCCGGGACGCACCTCAAGAGCATAGGGAGGGTCCGGGTGGGCGTCTGTCCATGGTGGCGGTTCTGGCTCGGGACGTGGACCCCACTCCATAAATGTCCTAGTTCCTCCCCTTCGCGTCCTGGGATAATCCACCTTCTCCGCCGACCATGGCCTAATAGTCCTCACCCTGATCCCCACATAACTGAGGGGCAGCTCGGGATGTGCTCCTTCCCTCTCTTGTGCCTCACCTCCTGCTCGTGTTTAGACTTGCTGCCTGAGATACCCATCTCTACGATCTACAACACCTCCACCTGACAGAGAGAGAGACACAGGTCAAATACAGGAAAAACTCCACACATGGTCAATACCTCATACATGGTCCTACAACAAACATATAGGTCACACATGGTTAATAAACAAATAGACAAATATAGTGAGGTCCAAAGGTATATGGACAGTGACATGTTTTGTTGTTTTGGCTCTGTATTCAGGACTTTGTGATTTCAACCAAATCGGGTGAACCGTTGAAAAAATTACTGTTGGATGCAGTTGCAGTTTGTTTTGGTTGTGTTTTTAAGATTATTTTGCCCAATAGAAATGTAAATAATGTAGTGTGTTATTTTGAAGTCACATTTATTGTAATTAGACTGTGTTTCTAAACACTGCGTCATTAACGTGGATTCAACCATATTTATGGATAATCATGAATTAATTAATCATGAAGAGTGTGAAAGAGAAATGCTAACCTCCCCTGTTATTGGTAATGAGGAGAGGTTGGCACGTCTTGGAGGTATGATATAAAATGCTAACCTCCCCCTGTTATTGTAATGGTGAGAGGTTAGCATGTCTTGGGGGTATGATATAAAATGCTAACCTCCCCTGTTATTGGTAATGGTGAGAGGTTAGCATGTCTTGGGGGTATGATATAAAATTCTAACCTCCCCTGTTATTGTCATGTTTGTCATTTATTATCATGTCTTGTCCCTGTGCTCCCCATGCTATTCGTTTCCCTCTGCTGGTCTTATTTGGTTCTTTCCCTCCTTCTATCCCTCTCTCTCCCCCTCCCTCTCTCACTCTCTCGCTCTCTCTTCTCTCTATCGTTCCGTTCCTGCTCCCAGCTGTTCCTATTCCCCTAATCATCATTTAGTCTTCCCACACCTGTTCCCGATCCTTTCCCCTGATTAGAGTCCCTATTTATTCCTTTGTGATCCGTTCCTGTCCCGTCGGTTCCTTGTTTTGTATTCACCATGCTGTGATTGCGTTTCGCCCTGTCCTGTCGTGTTTTTTTGCCTTCATCAGATGCTGCGTGTGAGCAGGTGGCTCTATCAACTACGGCCTGCGCCTACCCGAAGCGACCTGCAGTCTGTGGCCGCTTCTCTAGTTATTCCCCTCTACAGACTAGAGGATTTTTGTTATTCCCTGTTTTGGATTTAAATAAACTCTGTTTCTGTTAAGTCGCTTTTGGGTCCTCTTTCACCTGCATGACAGAAGGAACCGACCAAGGAATGGACCCAGCGACTTCAGACGCTCGTTACACTGCCGTCGAGATCCAAGGAGCCATGCTCGGCAGACACGAGCAGGAATTGTCTGCTGCTCGCCATGCCATGGAGAACCTGGCTGCTCAGGTTTCCGACCTCTCTGGACAGTTCCAGAGTCTACGTCTCGTGCCACCTGTTACTTCCTGGCCTGCCGAGCCTCCAGAACCTAGGGTTAATAACCCACCTTGCTACTCCGGGCAGCCCACTGAGTGCCGCTCCTTTCTCACGCAGTGTGAGATTGTGTTCTCTCTCCAACCCAACACATACTCTAGAGAGAGAGCTCGGGTTGCTTACGTCATTTCACTCCTTACTGGCCGGGCTCGAGAATGGGGCACAGCTATCTGGGAGGCAAGGGCTGATTGCTCTAACAAATTCCAGAACTTTAAAGAGGAGATGATTCGGGTTTTTGACCGTTCAGTTTTTGGTGGGGAGGCTTCTAGGGCCCTGGCTTCCTTATGCCAAGGTGAACGGTCCATAACGGATTATTCCATTGAGTTTCGCACTCTTGCTGCCTCTAGTGAGTGGAACGAGCCGGCGCTGCTCGCTCGTTTTCTGGAGGGACTCCACGCAGTGGTTAAGGATGAGATTCTCTCCCGGGAGGTTCCTTCAGATGTGGACTCTTTGATTGCTCTCGCCATCCGCATAGAACGACGGGTAGATCTTCGTCACCGGGCTCGTGGAAGAGAGCTCGCATCAACGGTGTTTCCCTGCTCCGCATCGCAACCATCTCCCTCCTCTGGCTTTGAGACTGAGCCCATGCAGCTGGGAGGGATTCGCATCTCGAATAAGGAGAGGGAACGGAGGATCACCAACCGCCTGTGCCTCTATTGCGGAGTTGCTGGACATTTTGTTAATTCATGTCCAGTAAAAGCCAGAGCTCATCTGTAAGCGGAGGGCTACAGGTGAGCGCAACTACTCAAGTCTCTCCATCAAGGTCCTGTACTACTTTGTCGGTCCACCTACGCTGGACCGGTTCGGGTGCTACATGTAGTGCCTTGATAGACTCTGGGGCTGAGGGTTGTTTCATGGACGAAGCATGGGTTCGGAAACATGACATTCCTTTCAGAGAGTTAGATAAGCCTACGCCCATGTTCGCCTTAGATGGTAGTCATCTTCCCAGTATCAGATTTGAGACACTACCTTTAACCCTCACAGTATCTGGTAACCACAGTGAGACTATTTCTTTTTTGATTTTCCGTTCACCGTTTACACCTGTTGTTTTGGGTCATCCCTGGCTAGTATGTCATAATCCTTCTATTAATTGGTCTAGTAATTCTATCCTATCCTGGAACGTTTCTTGTCATGTGAAGTGTTTAATGTCTGCCATCCCTCCCGTTTCTTCTGTCCCTACTTCTCAGGAGGAACCTGGCGATTTGACAGGAGTGCCGGAGGAATATCATGATCTGCGCACGGTCTTCAGTCGGTCCCGAGCCAACTCCCTTCCTCCTCACCGGTCGTATGATTGTTGTATTGATCTCCTTCCGGGGACCACTCCTCCTCGAGGTAGACTATACTCTCTGTCGGCTCCCGAACGTAAGGCTCTCGAGGATTATTTGTCTGTGTCTCTTGACGCCGGTACCATAGTGCCTTCTTCTTCTCCGGCCGGGGCGGGGTTCTTTTTGTTAAGAAGAAGGACGGTACTCTGCGCCCCTGCGTGGATTATCGAGGGCTGAATGACATAACGGTTAAGAATCGTTATCCGCTTCCCCTTATGTCATCAGCCTTCGAGATTCTGCAGGGAGCCAGGTGCTTTACTAAGTTGGACCTTCGTAACGCTTACCATCTCGTGCGCATCAGAGAGGGGGGACGAGTGGAAAACGGCGTTTAACACTCCGTTAGGGCATTTTGAGTACCGGGTTCTGCCGTTCGGTCTCGCCAATGCGCCAGCTGTTTTTCAGGCATTAGTTAATGATGTTCTGAGAGACATGCTGAACATTTTTGTTTTTGTCTATCTTGACGATATCCTGATTTTTTCTCCGTCACTCGAGATTCATGTTCAGCACGTTCGACGTGTTCTACAGCGCCTTTTAGAGAATTGTCTCTACGTAAAGGCTGAGAAGTGCTCTTTTCATGTCTCCTCCGTTACTTTTCTCGGTTCCGTTATTTCCGCTGAAGGCATTCAGATGGATTCCGCTAAGGTCCAAGCTGTCAGTGATTGGCCCGTTCCAAGGTCACGTGTCGAGTTGCAGCGCTTTTTAGGTTTCGCTAATTTCTATCGGCGTTTCATTCGTAATTTCGGTCAAGTTGCTGCCCCTCTCACAGCTCTTACTTCTGTCAAGACGTGTTTTAAGTGGTCCGGTTCCGCCCAGGAGCTTTTGATCTTCTAAAAGAACGTTTTACGTCCGCTCCTATCCTCGTTACTCCTGACGTCACTAGACAATTCATTGTCGAGGTTGACGCTTCAGAGGTAGGCGTGGGAGCCATTCTATCCCAGCGCTTCCAGTCTGACGATAAGGTTCATCCTTGCGCTTATTTTTCTCATCGCCTGTCGCCATCTGAGCGCAACTATGATGTGGGTAACCGTGAACTGCTCGCCATCCGCTTAGCCCTAGGCGAATGGCGACAGTGGTTGGAGGGGGCGACCGTTCCTTTTGTCGTTTGGACAGACCATAAGAACCTTGAGTACATCCGTTCTGCCAAACGACTTAATGCCCGTCAAGCTCGTTGGGCGTTGTTTTTCGCTCGTTTCGAGTTTGTGATTTCTTACCGTCCGGGTAGCAAGAACACCAAGCCTGATGCCTTATCCCGTCTGTTTAGTTCTTCTGTGGCTTCTACTGATCCCGAGGGGATTCTTCCTTATGGGCGTGTTGTCGGGTTAACAGTCTGGGGAATTGAAAGACAGGTTAAGCAAGCACTCACGCACACTGCGTCGCCGCGCGCTTGTCCTAGTAACCTCCTTTTCGTTCCTGTTTCCACTCGTCTGGCTGTTCTTCAGTGGGCTCACTCTGCCAAGTTAGCGGGTCATCCCGGTGTTCGAGGCACTCTTGCGTCTATTCGCCAGCGCTTTTGGTGGCCGACTCAGGAGCGTGACACGCGCCGTTTCGTGGCTGCTTGTTCGGACTGCGCGCAGACTAAGTCGGGTAACTCTCCTCCTGCCGGTCGTCTCAGACCGCTCCCCATTCCTTCTCGACCATGGTCTCACATTGCCTTAGACTTCATTACCGGTCTGCCTTTGTCTGCGGGGAAGACTGTGATTCTGACGGTTGTCGATAGGTTCTCTAAGGCGGCACATTTCATTCCCTCGCTAAACTTCCTTCCGCTAAGGAGACGGCACAAATCATTATTGAGAATGTATTCAGAATTCATGGCCTCCCGTTAGACGCCGTTTCAGACAGAGGCCCGCAATTCACGTCACAGTTTTGGAGGGAGTTCTGTCGTTTGATTGGTGCGTCCGTCAGTCTCTCTTCCGGGTTTCATCCCCAGTCTAACGGTCAAGCAGAGAGGGCCAATCAGACGATTGGTCGCATACTACGCAGCCTTTCTTTCAGAAACCCTGCGTCTTGGGCAGAACAGCTCCCCTGGGCAGAATACGCTCACAATTCGCTTCCTTCGTCTGCTACCGGGTTATCTCCGTTTCAGAGTAGTCTGGGTTACCAGCCTCCTCTGTTCTCATCCCAGCTTGCCGAGTCCAGCGTTCCCTCCGCTCAAGCGTTTGTCCAACGTTGTGAGCGCACCTGGAGGAGGGTGAGGTCTGCACTTTGCCGTTACAGGGCACAGACGGTGAGAGCCGCCAATAAACGCAGGATTAAGAGTCCAAGGTATTGTTGCGGCCAGAGAGTGTGGCTTTCCACTCGCAACCTTCCTCTTACGACAGCTTCTCGTAAGTTGACTCCGCGGTTCATTGGTCCGTTCCGTGTCTCCCAGGTCGTCAATCCTGTCGCTGTGCGACTGCTTCTTCCGCGACATCTTCGTCGCGTCCATCCTGTCTTCCATGTCTCCTGTGTTAAGCCCTTTCTTCGCACCCCCGTTCGTCTTCCCTCCCCCCTCCCGTCCTTGTCGAGAGCGCACCTATTTACAAGGTACATAAGATTATGGACATGCGTTCTCGGGACGGGGTCACCAATACCTAGTGGATTGGGAGGGTTACGGTCCTGAGGAGAGGAGTTGGGTTCCGTCTCGGGACGTGCTGGACCGTTCACTCATCGATGATTTCCTCCGTTGCCGCCAGGATTCCTCCTCGAGTGCGCCAGGAGGCGCTCGGTGAGTGGGGGGTACTGTCATGTTTGTCATTTATTATCATGTCTTGTCCCTGTGCTCCCCATGCTATTCGTTTCCCTCTGCTGGTCTTATTTGGTTCTTTCCCTCCTTCTATCCCTCTCTCTCCCCCTCCCTCTCTCACTCTCTCGCTCTCTCTTCTCTCTATCGTTCCGTTCCTGCTCCCAGCTGTTCCTATTCCCCTAATCATCATTTAGTCTTCCCACACCTGTTCCCGATCCTTTCCCCTGATTAGAGTCCCTATTTATTCCTTTGTGATCCGTTCCTGTCCCGTCGGTTCCTTGTTTTGTATTCACCATGCTGTGATTGCGTTTCGCCCTGTCCTGTCGTGTTTTTTGCCTTCATCAGATGCTGCGTGTGAGCAGGTGGCTCTATCAACTACGGCCTGCGCCTACCCGAAGCGACCTGCAGTCTGTGGCCGCTTCTCTAGTTATTCCCCTCTACAGACTAGAGGATTTTTGTTATTCCCTGTTTTGGATTTAAATAAACTCTGTTTCTGTTAAGTCGCTTTTGGGTCCTCTTTCACCTGCATGACAGTTATTGGTAGGTTCCTGAGAAACAGCCACGAACTGTCATGTTTCACTGCCCATCAGTGGCGATTTTAGCATGTAAATCATGTGTGGGCAAACTCATCATCTTTTTAGATAAATGCCAGCAAAGCCATGACACAACACAACACTAAACAATACATTAATCGCACTATAAATCAAATGTCTTTATATAGCCCTTCTTACATCAGCTGATATCTCAAAGTGCCATACAGAAACACAGCCTAAAACCCCAAACAGCAAGCAATGCAGGTGTAGAAGCATGGTGGCTAGGAAAAACTCCCTAGAAAGGCCAGAACCTAGGAAGAAACCTAGAGAGGAACCAGGCTATGAGGGGTGGTCAGTCCTATTCTGGCTGTGACGGGTGGAGATTATAACAGAATATGGCCAAGATGTTCAAATGTTCATAGATGACCAGCGGGTTCAAATAATAATAATCACAGAGGTTGTCGAGGGTGCAACAGGACAGCACCTCAGGAGTAAATGTCAGTTGGCTTTTCATAGCCGATCATTGAGAGTATCTCTACCGCTCCTGCTGTCTCTAGAGAGTTGAAAACAGCAGGTCTGGGACCGGTAGCATGTCCGGAGAACAGGTCAGGGTCCCACAGCCAGAGCCAGAGGCAGAACAGTTGAAACTGGAGCAGCAGCACGGCCAGGAGGACTGGGGACAGCAAGGAGTCATCAGGCCAGGTAGTCCTGATGCATGGTCCTAGGGCGCAGGTCTCCCGAGAGAAAGAGAATTAGAGAGCATACTTAAATTCACACAGGACACCGGATAAGACAGGAGAACTACTCCAGATATAACAGACTGACCCTAGCCCCCCGACACATAAACTACTGCAGCATAAATACTGGAGAATGAGACAGGAGGGGTAAGGAGACACTGTGGCCCCGTCTGACGATACCCACGGCAAGGGAAAACCAGGCAGGATATAACCCCACCCACTTTGCCAAAGCACAGCCCCCACACCACTAGAGGGATATCTTCAACCACCAATGTACCATCCTGTGGCAAGGCTAAGTAAAGCCCGCAAAGATCTCCGCCACAGCACAACCCAAGGGGGGTGGCCAACCCAGACAGGAAGATCATATCAGTGACTCAGCCCACTCAAGTGACGCACCCGTCCTAGTGTGGGAGAAAGATGTACATATAGGGAGAAACATAATACTGTACCACAAGAGAAAGATACACTTAGAGTGCATTTGCCATTCTGGTAAAAATGCATTGTCTATTGTATAGGACAGGAAACCAAAGTAAGGCCATGAGAGCATAGGACAGCTGGACATACCAAGGTCAGAGGAACATACAAAGGAGGGGGTCAGCCAAATGACCAACGGATGGACTATAGACATAGGGCATATATTTTTAGGACATGAAGAGAAGAAACACATAGTCTACTAGTCCTAATAAGGACAGACATACCAAAGACCACACCAAGCTGAACATAAGGGGCCCATAGGATAAGATGGGCTTGTATTATTTTTGGGACATGAAGAGGTCCTGTGACCAATATAACTTGACTGAAAGCAAATATGGGCGTTATTGGGCGTGAACAAGCAGGATGCACCGATTGAGATATAATGGTGGCAGATGGACTGAGGGAAATAACTTAATTTGCATGTGGGATGGACTCATATGTTGTATGTGTATAAATCAGAGCCAGTGCTCTGGAAAAGTGTGTGTTCCGCGGACCATCGAGGCTTCTGATATGTTTGTATTAAAAGCCTATATTGAATTCACAAGTTCTTGTAAGTGTTATATTTTTTAACGATCCTCCACGACACTAGTGACGGCATGGAAGTGCACCAGTAAGCCAGTGACTCAGCCCCTGTAATTGTCATGTTTTGTCATTGATTATCATGTCTTGTCCCTGTGCTTCCCCTTCTATTCGTTTCCCTCTGCTGGTCTTATTAGGTTCTTTCCCTCTTTCTATCCCTCTCTCTCCCCCTCCCTCTCTCCCTCTCTCGCTCTCTCTCTCTATCGTTCCGTTCCTGCTCCCAGCTGTTCCTCATTTTCCTAACTACCTCATTTACTCTTTCACACCTGTCCCCTATTTTGCCCTCTGATTAGAGTCCCTATTTCTCCCGCTGTTTTCCGCTTCTGTCCTTGTCGGATCCTTGTTTGATGTTCGCTGTTCTTGTCCTCGTTCCGTCCTGTCATGTTTTTTGCCTTCTTCAGATGCTGCGTGTGAGCAGGTGTCTTGATCAGCTACGGCCTGCGCCTTCCCGGAGCGACCTGCAGTCTGTGGTCGCATCTTCAGTTGTTCCCCTCTACTGTCTAGAGGGTTTCGGTATTCCTGTTTTGACTTGGAATAAACTCTGTTTCTGTAAAGTCGCTTTTGGGTCCTCATTCACCTGCATAACAGAAGGATCCGACCAAGAATGGACCCAGCGACTACGGATTCTCGCAACACTGCCGTCGAGATCCAGGGAACTATGCTCGGCAGACACGAGCAGGAATTGTCTGCGGCTCGTCATGCCGTTGAGACCCTGGCCGCTCAGGTCTCCGACCTCTCAGGACAGTTTCAGAGTCTTCGTCTCGTGCCACCAGCTACTTCCTGGTCTTCCGAGTCTCCGGAACCTAGGGTTAATAACCCACCATGTTACTCTGGGCAGCCCACTGAGTGCTGCTCCTTTCTCACCCAGTGTGATATTGTGTTCTCTCTCCAGCCCAACACATACTCTAGAGAGAGAGCTCGGATCGCCTACGTCATATCACTCCTTACTGGTCGGGCTCGGGAGTGGGGCACAGCTATCTGGGAGGCAAGGGCTGAGTTTACTAACGATTATCAGAACTTTAAAGAGGAGATGATACGGGTTTTTGATCTTTTGATCGTTCAGTTTTTGGGAAGGAGGCTTCCAGGGCCCTGGCTTCCCTATGTCAAGGTGATCGATCCATAACGGATTACTCTATAGAGTTTCGCACTCTTGCTGCCTCCAGTGACTGGAACGAGCCGGCGTTGCTCGCTCGTTTTCTGGAGGGACTCCACGCTGAGGTTAAAGATGAGATTCTCTCCCGGGAGGTTCCTTCCAGCGTGGACTCTTTGATTGCACTCGCCATCCGCATAGAACGACGGGTAGATCTTCGTCACCGAGCTCGTGGAAGAGAGCTCGCGTTAACGGTGTTCCCCCTCTCCGCATCTCAACCATCTCCTCCCACCGGTTCAGTGACTGAGCCCATGCAGCTGGGAGGTATTCGCATCTCGACTAAGGAGAGGGAACGGAGAATCACCAACCGCCTTTGCCTCTATTGCGGTTCTGCTGGACATTTTGTCATTTCATGTCCAGTTAAAGGCCAGAGCTCATCAGTAAGCGGAGGGCTACTGGTGAGCGCTACTACTCAGGTCTCTCCATCAAGATCCTGTACTACTTTGTCGGTCCATCTACGCTGGACCGGTTCGGCAGCTTCCTGCAGTGCCTTGATAGACTCTGGGGCTGAGGGTTGTTTTATGGATGAAGCATGGGCTCGGAAACATGACATTCCTCTCAGACAGTTAGGGGAGCCCACGCCCATGTTCGCCTTAGATGGTAGTCTTCTCCCCAGTATCAGATGTGAGACATTACCTTTAACCCTCACAGTATCTGTTAACCACAGTGAGACCATTTCCTTTTTGATTTTTCGTTCACCTTTTACACCTGTTGTTTTGGGTCATCCCTGGCTAGTATGTCATAATCCTTCTATTAATTGGTCTAGTAATTCTATCCTATCCTGGAACGTTTCTTGTCATGTGAAGTGTTTAATGTCTGCTATCCCTCCTGTTTCTTCTGTCCCCTCTTCTCAGGAGGAACCTGGTGATTTGACAGAAGTGCCGGAGGAATATCATGATCTGCGCACGGTCTTCAGTCGGTCCAGAGCCAACTCCCTTCCTCCTCACCGATCGTATGATTGTTGTATTGATCTCCTTCTGGGGACCACTCCTCCTCGGGGTAGACTATACTCTCTGTCGGCTCCCGAACGTAAGGCTCTCGAGGATTATCTGTCTGTTTCTCTCGACGCCGGTACCGTGGTGCCTTCTTCCTCTCCCGCCGGAGCGGGGTTTTTTTTTGTTAAGAAGAAGGACGGTACTCTGCGCCCCTGCGTGGATTATCGAGGGCTGAATGACATAACGGTTAAGAATCGTTATCCGCTTCCCCTTATGTCATCAGCCTTCGAGATTCTGCAGGGAGCCAGGTTCTTTACTAAGTTGGACCTTCGTAACGCTTACCATCTCGTGCGCATCAGAGAGGGGGACGAGTGGAAAACGGCGTTTAACACTCCGTTAGGGCATTTTGAATACCGGGTTCTGCCATTCGGTCTCGCTAATGCTCCAGCTGTCTTTCAGGCATTAGTTAATGATGTACTGAGAGACATGCTGAACATCTTTGTTTTCGTTTACCTTGACGATATCCTGATTTTTTCTCCGTCACTCGAGATTCATGTTCAGCACGTTCGACGTGTACTCCAGCGCCTCTTAGAGAATTGTCTCTACGTGAAGGCTGAGAAGTGCGCCTTTCATGTCTCCTCTGTCACATTTCTCGGTTCTGTTATTTCCGCTGAAGGCATTCAGATGGATCCCGCTAAGGTCCAGGCTGTCAGCGATTGGCCCGTTTCTAAGACACGTGTCGAGTTGCAGCGCTTTCTCGGTTTCGCTAATTTCTATCGGCGTTTCATTCGTAATTTCGGTCAAGTGGCTACCCCTCTCACAGCGCTTACTTCTGTCAAGACGTGCTTTAAGTGGTCCGGTTCCGCCCAGGGAGCTTTTGATCTCCTCAAGAAGCGTTTTACATCCGCTCCTATCCTTGTTACTCCTGACGTCACTAAACAATTCATTGTCGAGGTTGACGCTTCAGAGGTGGGCGTGGGAGCCATTCTGTCCCAGCGCTTCCATTCTGACGATAAGGTCCATCCTTGCGCTTATTTTTCTCATCGCCTGTCGCCATCGGAACGCAACTATGATGTGGGTAACCGCGAACTGCTCGCCATCCGCTTAGCCCTAGGCGAATGGCGACAGTGGTTGGAGGGGGCGACCGTTCCTTTTGTCGTTTGGACTGACCATAAGAACCTTGAGTACATCCGTTCTGCCAAACGACTCAATGCACGTCAAGCTCGTTGGGCGTTGTTTTTCGCTCGTTTCGAGTTCGTGATTTCTTATCGCCCGGGAAATAAGAACACCAAGCCTGATGCCTTATCCCGTCTCTTTAGTTCTTCTGTGGCTTCTACCGACCCCGAGGGGATTCTCCCTGAAGGGCGTGTTGTCGGGTTGACTGTCTGGGGAATTGAGAGACAGGTAAAGCGAGCACTCACTCACACTGCGTCGCCGCGCGCTTGTCCTAGTAACCTTCTTTTCGTTCCTGTCTCTACTCGTCTGGCTGTTCTTCAGTGGGCTCACTCTGCCAAGTTAGCTGGCCACCCCGGCGTTCGGGGTACGCTTGCTTCTATTCGCCAGCGGTTTTGGTGGCCTACTCAGGAGCGTGACACGCGCCGTTTCGTGGCTGCTTGTTCGGACTGCGCGCAGACTAAGTCAGGTAACTCTCCTCCTGCCGGTCGTCTCAGACCGCTTCCCATTCCTTCTCGACCATGGTCTCACATCGCCTTAGACTTTATTACCGGTCTGCCTTCGTCTGCGGGGAAGACTGTGATTCTTACGGTTGTCGATAGGTTCTCTAAGGCGGCACATTTCATTCCCCTCGCTAAGCTTCCTTCCGCTAAGGAGACGGCACAAATCATCATTGAGAATGTGTTCAGAATTCATGACCTTCCGTTAGACGCCGTTTCAGACAGAGGCCCGCAATTCACGTCACAGTTTTGGAGGGAGTTCTGTCGTTTGATTGGTGCTTCCGTCAGTCTCTCTTCCGGTTTTCATCCCCAGTCTAACGGTCAAGCAGAAAGGGCCAATCAGACGATTGGTCGCATATTACGCAGCCTTTCTTTTCGAAACCCTGCGTCTTGGGCAGAACAGCTCCGCTGGGCAGAATACGCTCACAACTCGCTTCCTTCATCTGCTACCGGGCTATCTCCTTTTCAGAGTAGTCTTGGGTACCAGCCTCCTCTGTTCTCATCCCAGCTCGCCGAGTCCAGCGTTCCCTCCGCTCAGGCTTTTGTCCAACGTCGTGAGCGCACCTGGAGGAGGGTCAGGTCTGCACTTTGCCGTTACAGGGCGCAGACTGTGAGAGCCGCCAATAAACGTAGGATTAAGAGTCCTAGGTATTGTCGCGGTCAGAGAGTGTGGCTTTCCACTCGTAACCTTCCCCTTACGACAGCTTCTCGCAAGTTGACTCCGCGGTTCATTGGTCCGTTCCGTGTCTCTCAGGTCGTCAATCCTGTCGCTGTGCGACTGCTTCTTCCGCGACATCTTCGACGCGTCCACCCTGTCTTCCATGTCTCCTGTGTCAAGCCTTTTCTTCGCGCCCCCGTTCGTCTCCCCCCCCCCGTCCTTGTCGAGGGCGCTCCTATTTACAAGGTACGGAAGATCATGGACATGCGTTCTCGGGGACGTGGTCACCAGTACTTAGTGGATTGGGAGGGTTACGGTCCTGAGGAGAGGAGTTGGGTTCCATCTCGGGATGTGCTGGACCGTTCGTTGATTGATGATTTCCTCCGTTGCCGCCAGGGTTCCTCCTCGAGTGCGCCAGGAGGCGCTCGGTGAGTGGGGGGGGTACTGTCATGTTTTGTCATTGATTATCATGTCTTGTCCCTGTGCTTCCCCTTCTATTCGTTTCCCTCTGCTGGTCTTATTAGGTTCTTTCCCTCTTTCTATCCCTCTCTCTCCCCCTCCCTCTCTCCCTCTCTCGCTCTCTCTCTATCGTTCCGTTCCTGCTCCCAGCTGTTCCTCATTTTCCTAACTACCTCATTTACTCTTTCACACCTGTCCCCTATTTTGCCCTCTGATTAGAGTCCCTATTTCTCCCTCTGTTTTCCGCTTCTGTCCTTGTCGGATCCTTGTTTGATGTTCGCTGTTCTTGTCCTCGTTCTGTCCTGTCATGTTTTTTGCCTTCTTCAGATGCTGCGTGTGAGCAGGTGTCTTGATCAGCTACGGCCTGCGCCTTCCCGAAGTGACCTGCAGTCTGTGGTCGCATCTTCAGTTGTTCCCCTCTACTGTCTAGAGGGTTTCGGTATTCCTGTTTTGACTTGGAATAAACTCTGTTTCTGTAAAGTCGCTTTTGGGTCCTCATTCACCTGCATAACAGTAATAGGGTTAGAGGCAGAGAATCCCAGTGGAGAAAGGGGAACCAGCCAGGCAGAGACAGCAAGGGCGGTTCGTTGCTCCAGTGCCTTTCCGTTCGCCAGACTACACTCAATCATATGACCTACTGAAGAGATCACTCTTCAATAAAGACTTAAAGGTTGAGACCGAGTCTGCATCTCTCACATGGGTAGGGAGACCATTCCATAAAAATTGAGCTCTATAGGAGAAAGCCCTGCCACCAGCGGATTGCTTATGAAATTCTAGGGACAGTTAGGAGGCCTGCGTCTCGTGACCGTAGCGTACGTGTAGGTATGTACGGCAGGACCAAATCGGAAAGATGGGTAGGAGCAAGCCCATGTAATGCTTTGTAGGTTATCAGTAAAACCTTAATCAGCCCTTGCCTTAACAGGAAGCCACTTTAGAGAGGCTAGCACTGGAGTAATATGACACATTTTATTGTTCTAGTCAAGATTCCAGCAGCCGTGTTTATCACTAACTGAAGTTTATTTAGTGCCTTATCCAGCTCGAAGGTAGAGCATTGCAGTAGTCTAACCTAGAAGTGACAACAACAAAAAAAACAGCCTAATTTTTGTACAGGAAGTGTCTGATTTTTGCAATGTTACGTAGATGGAAAAAAGCTGTCCTTGAAACAGTCTTGATATTATGTTCATCAAAAGAGAGCTCAGGGTCCAGTGTAATGCCGAGGTCCTTCAGTTTTATTTGAGACGACTGTACAACCATCAAAATTAATTGTCAGATTCAGCAGAAGATCTCTTTTTCTTGGGACCTAGAACAAGCATCTCTGTTTGATCAGAGTTTAAAAGTAGAACATTTGCAGCCATCCACTTCCTTATGTCTGAAACACAGGCTTTCAGCAATGGCAACCTTGGGGCTTCACCATGTTTCATAGAAATGTAGAGATTTGTGTCTTTCGCATTGCATTGAAAGTTAACATTCTGTTTCCGAATGACATCACTGAGGTGTGAAAACAATTGTGGTATCTAAATGGAACCTTGAGGAACACCGAAATGTCCAGTTGATTTGTCAGAGGACAAACAATCCACAGAGACAAACTGATATATTTCCAAGAGATAAGATCAAACCAGGCCAGAACTTGTCCGTCTAGACCAATTTGGGTTTCCAATCTCCAAAAGAATGTGGTGATCGATGATATCAAAAGCGGCACTAAGGTCTAGGAACACGATGACGGATGCACAGCCTCGGTCTGACGCCATTTAAAGGCCAAGCACAGGAAGCAGCTCTTTCAGTACTTTAGTTGGAATAGGGTCCAGTATGCAGCTTGAAGGTTTAGAGGCCATGATTATTTTCATCATTGTGTCAAGAGATATAGTACTAAAACACTTGAGGGTCTCTCTTGATCCTAGGTCCTGGCAGAGTTCTGCAGACTCAGGAGAACTGAGCTTTGGAGGAATATGCAGAATTAAAGAGGAGTCTGTAATTAGCTTTCTAATGATCATGATCTTTTCATCAAAGAAGTTCATGAATTTATCACTGCTGAAGTGAAAGACAGGATGTCTTGGGGAATGCTGATTTTTTTAGTTAGCTTTGCAACAGTCTCTTCGATACTATGATATCGAAGAGACTGATGATGATGATGATACTGTTTGGTGTGCCGCCATTTCTGTTCCAATTTTCTGGAAGCTTGCTTCAGAGCTCGGATATTTTCTGTATACCAGGGAGCTAGTGTCATGTTTTGTCTTATTTTGTCTTGTCATTTTGCTTTTCCCTCTGTTCGTTTTCCCCCTGCTGGTCTTTTTAGGTTCGTTCCCCTCTTTCTCTCTTCCTCCCTCTCTCTCTTCTCTCTATCGCTCCGTTCCTGCTCCCAGCTGTTCCTATTCCCCTAATCAATCATTTAGTCTTCCCACACCTGTTCCCTATCTTTCCCCCTGATTAGAGTCCCTATTTCTCCCCTTGTTTTCCGTTTCTGCCCTGTCGGATCATTGTCTATTGTTCACCGTGCTGTGTCTGTGTATCGCCCTGTCGTGTCGTGTTTCCCTCAGATGCTGCGTGGTGAGCAGGTGTCTGAGTCTGCTACGTTCAAGTGCCTTCCCGAGGCAACCTGCAGTTCATGATCGAGTCTCCAGTCTGTTCTCGTCATTACGAGTGGAATTATGCTTTATGATTGTAGATTTACTTTACTGGATTAAAGACTCTGTTTTCGCCAAGTTGCTTTTGGGTCCTCATTCACCTGCATAACAGAAGGATCCGACCAAGAATGGACCCAGCGACTATGGATTCTCTCTACTCTACTCTCGAGTTCCAGGGAGCGATGCTCGGCAGACACGAGCAGGAATTGTCTGCTGCTCGGCATGCCGTTGAGACCCTGGCCGCTCAGGTCTCCGACCTCTCAGGACAGTATCAGAGTCTTCGTCTCGTGTCACCAGCTACTTCCGGTTCTTCCGAGCCTCCGGAACCTAGGGTTAATAACCCACCATGTTATTCTGGGCAGCCCACTGAGTGCCGCTCCTTTCTCACCCAGTGTGATATAGTGTTCTCTCTCCAACCCAACACATACTCAAGAGAGAGAGCTCGGATTGCCTACGTCATATCACTCCTTACTGGTCGGGCTCGGCAGTGGGGCACAGCTATCTGGGAGACAAGCGCTGAGTGTACTAACAATTATCTGAACTTTAAAGAGGAGATGATAAGGGTTTTTGATCGCTCAGTTTTTGGGAAAGAAGCTTCCTGGTCCCTGTCTTCCCTATGTCAAGGTAATCGATCCATAACGGATTACTCTATAGAGTTTCGCACTCTTGCTGCCTCCAGTAACTGGAACGAGCAGGCGTTGCTCGCTCGTTTTCTGGAGGGACTCCACGCTAAGGTTAAGGATGAGATTCTCTCTCGGGAGGTTCCATCCAGCGTGGATTCTTTGATTGAACTCGCTATTCGCATTGAACGACGGGTAGATCTTCGTCACCGAGCTCATAGAAGAGAGCTCGCGTTAACTGTGTCTCCCCTCTCTCCGACACTACCGTCTTTCCCCACTGACTCAGGTGTTGAGCCCATGCAGCTGGGGGTATTCGCATCTCGACTAAGGAGAGGGAACGGAGAATCACCAACCGCCTCTGTCTCTATTGCGGTTCCGCTGGTCATTTTGTCATTTCATGTCCAGTTAAAGGCCAGAGCTCATCAGTAAGCGGAGGGCGACTGATAAGCGCTACTAGACGGTCCTCTCCGTCAAGTACATGTACTACCTTACCGGTCCATCTACGCTGGACCGGATCGGCAGCTTCCTGCAGTGCATTAATAGACTCTGGGGCAGAGGGCTGTTTTATGGACGAAGCCTGGGCGCGGGAACATGACATTCCTCTCAGACAGTTAGGGAGCCCACGGTCATGTTTGCCTTGGATGGTAGTCCTCTCCCCAGTATATTATATGAAACACTACCTTTAACCCTCACTGTATCTGGTAACCATAGTGAGACCATTTCTTTTTTGATTTTTTGTTCACCTTTTACACCTGTTGTTTTGGGTCATCCCTGGCTAGTGTGTCATAATCCTTCTTTTGATTGGTCTAGTAATTCTATCCTTTCCTGGAACGTTTCTTGTCATGTGACGTGTTTAATGTCTGCTATTTCTCCTGTTTGTTCTGTCCCCTCTTCTCAGGAGGAACCTGGTGATTTGACAGGAGTGCCGGAGGAATATCATGGTCTGCGCACGGTCTTCAGTCGGTCCAGAACCAACTCCCTTCCTCCTCACCGGTCGTATGATTGTTGTTCTGATCTCTTCAAGAAGCGTTTTGCATCCGCTTCTATCCTTGTTGCACCTGACGTCACTAAACAGTTTATTGTTGAGGTTGACGCGTCGGGGTGGGCGTGGGAGCCATTCTGTCCCAGCGCTCCGATACTGACGATGGGGTCCACCCTTGTGCGTATTTTTCTCATCGCCTGTCACCGTCGGAACGTAACTATGATGTGGCTAACCGCGAACTGCTCGCCATCCGTTTAGCCCTAGGCAAATGGCGACAGTGGTTGGAGGGGGCGACCGTTCCTTTTGTCGTTTGGACTGACCAAAAGAACCTTGAGTACATCCGTTATGCCAAACGACTGAATGCGCGTCATGCTCGTTGGGCGTTGTTTTTCGCTCGTTTCGAGTTCGTTATTTCTTATTGCCCGGGTACTAAGAACACCAAGCCTCATGCTTTATCCCGTCTCTTTAGTTCTTCTGTGGCTTCTACCGATCCCGAGGGATCCTTCCTGTTGGGCGTGTTGTCGGGTTGACTGTCTGGGGAATTGAGAGACAGGTTAAGCAAGCACTCACGCACACTGCGTCGCCGCGCGCTTGTCCTAGTAACATTCTTTTCGTTCCTGTTTCTACTCGTCTGGCTGTTCTTCAGTGGGCTCACTCTGCCAAGTTAGCTGGCCATCCCGGCGTTCGGGGTACGCTTGCTTCTATTCGCCAGCGGTTTTGGTGGCCTACTCAGGAGCGTGACACGCGCCGTTTCGTGGCTGCGTGTTCAGACTGCGCGCAGAAGAAGTCTGGTAATTTTTTTCTGCTTCTGCTCCTGGTCTTGCTGGGTCTCAGTCTGTTCCCTGCCATCGCATCTCTCCTGTTCTTGTTCCTGCCCTTGCTGTGTCTCAGTCTGTCCCTAGTTGTTACTCTCCTGGCCTGTTTGGTCCTGTTTGCTCTAAAGCTTTCAGTTCTCTACCCGTGTCTCATTTTTTTTTAGAGTAGTACCCTAGTTTCCCTTTTTATCGTTTTTCGTTACGGTCCTGAGGAGAGGAGTTGGGTTCTTTCTCGGGACGTGCTGGACCGTTTGTGATCTATGATTTCCTCCGTTGCCGCCAGTGTTCCTCCTCGAGAGCGCCAGGAGGCGCTCGGTGAGTGGGGGGTACTGTCATGTTTTGTCTTATTTTGTCTTGTCATTTTGCTTTTCCCTCTGTTCGTTTTCCCCCTGCTGGTCTTTTTTAGGTTCGTTCCCCTCTTTCTCTCTTCCTCCCTCTCTCTCTTCTCTCTATCGCTCCGTTCCTGCTCCCAGCTGTTCCTATTCCCCTAATCAATCATTTAGTCTTCCCACACCTGTTCCCTATCTTTCCCCCTGATTAGAGTCCCTATTTCTCCCCTTGTTTTCCGTTTCTGCCCTGTCGGATCATTGTCTATTGTTCACCGTGCTGTGTCTGTGTATCGCCCTGTCGTGTCGTGTTTCCCTCAGATGCTGCGTGGTGAGCAGGTGTCTGAGTCTGCTACGTTCAAGTGCCTTCCCGAGGCAACCTGCAGTTCATGATCGAGTCTCCAGTCTGTTCTCGTCATTACGAGTGGAATTATGCTTTATGATTGTAGATTTACTTTACTGGATTAAAGACTGTTTTCGCCAAGTTGCTTTTGGGTCCTCATTCACCTGCATAACAGCTAGTTTCTTATGACAAATGTTTTTTGTTTTTAGGGGTGCGACTGCATCTAGGGTATTGCGCACGATGATCCTTGGTTGGGGTCTGATCAGATTATTTGTTGCGATTGCAAACATAATAAAATGGTGGTCCGATAGTCCAGGATTATGAGGGAAAAACATTAAGATCCATAACATTTATTCCACGGGACAAAACTAGGTCCGGAGTATGACTGGCAGAGTAAGTCCGGAGACATGTTGGACAAAACCCACAGAGTCAATGGCTCTGAAACTTTTCCACGTCAATATTAAAGTCACCAAAAATGTGAATATTATCTGCCATGACTATAAGGTCCGATAGGAATTCAGAGAACTCAGTGAGGAACGCTGTATATGGCACAGGAGGCCTGTAAACAGTAGCTCAAAAAGTGATTGAGTAGGCTGCATAGATTTCCTGACTAGAAGCTCAAAAGATGAAAACATGTTTTTTTTGTAAATTGAAATTTGCTGTTATAAATGTTAGCAGCACCTCCGTCTTGGCGGGATGTGCAGGAAGAAATGGCAGCAGTTTTACGGGCACCCAATCATTTTTTTTTTCTTGCATTATTTGTAACTTATTAAGTACATAATGTTTCTGCAACTGTATCTTACGGCAAAAAAATAGCTTCTGGATATCAGGACCGCGATCCCTCACCTCAGATTAGACTACGATTTTTCCTTCAACAAACAAGACGCAGGCCTCCCGGGTGGCGCAGTGGTTAAGGGCGCTGTACTGCAGCGCCAGTTGTGCCATCAGAGACTCTGGGTTCGCTCCCAGGCTATGTCGTAACCGGCCGCGACCGGGAGGTCCATGGGGCAACGCACAATTGGCCTAGCGTCTTCCGGGTTAGGGAGGGTTTGGTCGGTAGGGATGTCCTTGTCTCATCGCGCACCAGCGACTCCTGTGTCGGGCCGGGCGCAGTGCGCGCTAACCAAGGTTGCCAGGTGCACGGTGTTTCCTCCGACACATTGGTGCAGCTGGCTTCCGGGTTGGATGCGCACTGTGTTAAGAAGCAGTGTGGCTAGGTTGGGTTGTGTATCGGAGGACGCATGACTTTCAACCTTCGTCTCTCCCGAGCCCGTACGGGAGTTGTAGCGATGAGACAAGATAGTAGCTACTACAACAATTGGATACCACGAAATTGGGGAGAAAAAGGGGTAAAAAAAACAAAAAACAAACAAGACGCAAAAGACATTCTCCAAACACCCGGCAGGGCCAACATCCCTGTTATTTGCAAGAGGAAGCGACGCAGGTACAGAGGACAAATAGCTGGATGCCTGGTCAGGACCCGGTAAAGGCGAGTGGGAATGCTGCCGTGACTGTCAAAACTACTCGCCAACGTGCAATCATTGGACAATAAACTAGACGAGGTACGATCGCGAATATCCTACCAACGGGACATCAAAAACTGTAATATCCTATGTTTCACAGAATCGTGGCTGAATGACGACATGGATATTCAGCTAGCGGGATATACGCTGCGCCGGCAAGATAGAACAGCACACTCTGGTAAGACGAAGGGAGGGCGGTCTGTGCATATTTGTAAACAGCTGGTGCATGAAATCTAAGGAAGTCTCTAGATTTTTCTTGCCTGAAGTAGAGAATATTGTGATAAATTGCAGGCCACACTACTTGCCGAGAGAGTTTTCAGCTATACTTTTCGTGGCTGTTTATTTACCACCACAGACAGATGCTGGCACTAAGACCACACTCAGTTAGCTGTATAAGGAAATAAGCAAACAGGAAACCACTCACCCAGAGGCGGCGCTCCTAGTGGCCGGAGACTTTAATGCAGGGAAACCTAAATCAGTTCTACATAATTTATACCAACATGTTAATGTGGATGTAAACGTGAAGGTGATAGCGAGGCGTCTGGAAGTCGTCTTACCAGGACTCATATCACAGGAACAAACCGGCTTTATAAAGGACAGATATTCCTTTTTTTAACATTCGGACGCTGTTTAACATGATTTATTCTAAACAATCCTCCAACTCCCCCGAGGTGGTAATCTCCCTAGACGCAGAGAAGGCATTCAACAGAATTGAGTGGGAGAACCTATTTGCTGTTCTTAAAGTGTGGATTTGGATACAAATTTAGCTCATGGATCAAGCTCTTGTATACATCGCCCCAGCCAGTGTCTGTACCAATGACACCTGTTCTGATTATTTTGCCCTGGAACGTGAGACACGCCAAGGCTGCCCACTGTCCCCTTTATTATTTCTCGTCGCCGACGAGCCTCTTTCATTAGCTTTACAGGCATCCTCCTCTTTCCAAGGTGTAACACGGGAAGGAGTTGAACATAGAGTAACAAATCATCTGCATATTATGATCATCTATGTAAATAACCCAGTAACTGGTTTACTTTCGATCCTTTCTATTCTGGAGATCTTTGGCTCCTTCTCCGGTTACAAGCTGAATCTCCAGAAAAGTGAGTGCTTCCCAGTCAATCCAGCAGCGCTACAGCTCCAGCAGACAGACTTGTCCTTTCAGCTCAGCCGCTCTGGTTTCAAATACCTTGGAGTGAACGCAACTCGTTCATTACATGCTCTTTTTTCGCTTGCCTTCTTTCGCAAATTAAAACGGATTTTCCGATAGGAAGGATTAATGCTGTAAAAATGATCAATCCTCTAGTGCTTTCCACACTTAAGTTTTGGTACCAGTTTTGATGTCATTTTTAAAATCTCAGCTGCATCTACTGTGGGTCCTATTGATAAAATACACAGATAGATCTGAGAAATTACTGATTTCTGTCGAAGTAATAGAGTCAATATGCCATTCCAGGCTTGGCAAGGGGGTGGGGCAGGGAATCCAGAAAATTGGGAGGAGACACAATGCCTAATTTGAAGGTAACGGAAAAAGTGAGATGGAGGCAAAGAGTATTTAAAGGCCAAGTTGGGAAAACTAGAAAAAAGTATATTTACACAAGTCTTGGAAGGACTTAATGCTTTCTCTTACTGGACAAGGAAATGTACAGAAAGCAGTCATTTCTCAGATCTATCTGTGTATTTTGTCATTGAACAAACACTCCACTAACAATTAAATCCGCTTGGGAACAGGAAATGGGTGTTGAATTTACACATGAGTGGTGGGATGAGGCAATTGATAGAGTACGCTCCACTACATCTTGTGCTCGTCTTGGACTCGTACAATTTAAGGTTTTACTGAGGGTGCATTTTTCCAAATCCAGATTGGCTGGCTGTCACGACTTCTGCCGAAGTCGTTGCCTCTACTTGTTCGGGTGGTGCTCGGCGGTCGACGTCACCGGTCTTCTAGCCATCATTGATCCATTTTTCATTTTCCATTGGTTTTGTCTTGTCTTCCCACACACCTGGTTTCAATCCCATTCATTACCTGTTGTGTAGTAACCCTCTGTTTCCCCTCATGTCTTTGTCAGAGATTGTTTTCAGTCAGTGTTGTGTTATGGTTGTAAAGGTGCGCGACGGGTCCTTGTACCCATGTTTATTTATGTATGTACATATTAATGTTCGGTGCCTGTTAAGTGGGCATTTATTAAAAGACTCCATTTACACTCCATTTGACTCTCCTGCGCCTGTTCCCTGCCACCTATACACACGACTCTGACACTGGCATATATACAAATGTAAATTATGAGTGTGATAGATGTGACTAAGGTCACATGGTGAAACATGACATTTTCATTCAATGCTCTAAACTACAAAATTACTGGGATTCTATTTTTTAACTCTGAGGTGCTTGAAATGAACCTGCAGCCTTGTCCCTTGATAGCTGTTTTTGTTATTCCAGAAGACTTGTTCTCCTTGGACCCCAAACATGCCGATATTGTTGCTTTTACATCCTTATTAGCTCAACATAGAATTATTTTCCAGTGGAAGTCTGCACAGCCCCCCTCTACTTCTCAACGGCTCAACGATGTAATGTTCTTCCTAAAGCTGGAGAAAAGTAAGTATTCTCATAGGGTTTCCAATGATACATTTGTTAGAAAATGGCAACAATTATATCATACTTTAATGGCTTGCAGAGGCTCCCCTCTGATAAGATGCTTTAAGATTTCCCAGTAGGTATTACCAGTAGTCATTACATAATAGGTACAGTCATCAATATAATGCAATCAAGTTCAAGCAAGTTTGTCATAGGTTTACTGATAATTTATTTATGTTTTTGTATTTAGAATCTGTATTGTTGTTTGTACCCCCCCATATTCTTGTTTATTTGTTGTGAATTTTCTAGGACTGAATTGAGGGAGGGTGTGGGATGGCTATATGTAGTGATCAGGGTGGGTGGTTGGGAGGGAATCGAGGTGGGTGGACTGAGGTAGGGAAGGAACTAGGTGGGTTGGGTGCATGTGTTGTATGGAGGGAGGGATATATATATATGCCATTTAGCAGACGCTTTTATCCAAAGCGACTTACAGTCAAGTGTGCATACATTCTACGTATGGGTGGTCCCGGGGATCGAACCCACTACCCTGGCGTTACAAGCGCCATGCTCTACCAACTGAGCTACAGAACCCCAATCTTTGTACTTAGATTGATGTACATTTTGTAAAACTTTAATAAAAATATATTTTTTTAAAGACAACAAAAAGAGTTTCTTAAATAATCCCACAGCACACCCCCTCCTTCGCACCCCCTCCTGTCTGCACCATCCACTCACTTCCAGATCAGTGATTATGTCAAGGAATTGACTGCATCACACCACCAGGGGGTGGACTTCTACCTTGTTACATCCATACGGTAGATATCATATGATAACGTGTATGTGACTTAAAAATGTTCTGAATGTGTTATGTTCTCTCATCTCTGAATGCAACCATTCGTATTGCTCTCTTTGTATTATTGCTCTCATGTAACATTATTCATGGTCCAAAGGCTTCATCATTCTAAATGATTTGTAAAGTGGCTCATATAATATCAGGGGTTTCCAGTATGTTCCTTTACATTGTATTCTCTCCAAAGCATAGCACACAATTACTTGCATTTCTTGCCTTCATCATTCTTTGCCCTTATTATTACCAAGTTTGAGGATATGGTCATGGTAGCTTTGACTGTACCCTTTCCCTGTTTAAAATTGCTTTAATATTCTCTTACGACTACTAACCCAGCAACAAAGTTATTTTATCTATCTGTCACTCTTATGCCCTCACAGGACACTCAAATTCAAAGGATATTACAAAAAATTGAAATGTTTCCAGAAATGTGGTGTTCGAGGAAATTAGTTTTGTTTGAACACAGCAAGAACAAGACCGAAAGGATATACAGTATACCTGAGAGTGTACTAGATGAAAATACTGGTGTTTGTTGCTCTTTTAAAAACATTGAAGGTGTCCTTGATGATCCAATATTATGTATTTGAAATATATTTCATACAAAATGGATGCAAGAGAAATTTGTCAAATGAGTGTTCATGCTCTTCTTCTTGAGCAAGGCTTTGTCACGAGTCCGACCGAGGGTGTTTCCCCTTCCCGGGCGGGTGGCGCTCGGCGGTCGTCATCACCGGCCTATTAGCTGCCACTGATTGTTTTTCCTCCCCCTTCTTTTATGTTTAGTGGTAGCACCTGTTCATGTTTAATTAGTTTGTCTTTATTAGACAGCCGGCCCGCCTGGTTGTTGTGCTGGATTATTTCATTGTAAACCTTCGGCTCTGTTGTAGAGGTACGTGCTTAGTGCCTAGTCGTGATTTTTTCCATTGTACTTTTTCCCCTGTGTTTGGGAACGTTACTTTTGTGATCACCCTGTGGTGCGTTGGTGCTAGTAAAAGACGCACAGCATTGAACTCTGTCTCCTGCATTTGACTCCACACCCACGACACCCGGAGCATTACAGGCTTCAAGATTGGTTGACATATATTAAACCTTTTACCCATACTTAAAATAATTATTTTACAGTGTTGCTCGTCGAGGGCCGGCAAACCGTGCCAACATATCCTCCAAACCACTGCTTCGATGGCATTGTCACTTTAATTCAACAGTTACCAGCATATTCAAAAAATTATTGACATTTTCATTAACTTTATTTTGATGAATTTATTCATACTATTTCATCCTTCCACAAGGCTATAGTCCTGGGGTTGCTACCCAGGCCGGATGGTCATTTGTTCAATTGGAATGTTTTGCCAGTCAAGGTTCACAAGTCGCTCATTGGATTGACAGGTTGCTATGGCAAACAAAAATGGTTGCTATGGAGGCTCTTCCCCTTGCTTGCTAGAAAACCACCCACTGGGTACACACATTTTAAGAAAGTGAAATGTCTGAATAATAGTAGAGAAAATTATTTATTTAAACTTTTATTTCTTTCATCACTTTTCCAGTGGGTCAGAAGTTTACATACACTCAATTCGTATTTGGTATTATTGCCTTTAAACTGTTTAACTTGGGTCAAATGTTTCAGGTAGCCATCCACAAGCTTCCCACAATAAGTTGGGTGAATTTTGTCCCTGAACTATCCCTGAGCTGGTTTAACTGAGTCAGCTTTGTAGGCCTCCTTGTTCACAAATGGTTTTTCAGTTCTGCCCACAGATTTTCTATAGGGTTGAGGTCAGGGCTTTGTGATGGCCACTCCAATACCTTGATTTTGTCCTTAAGCTATTGTGCCACAACTTTGGAAGTATGCTTGGGGTCATTGTCCATTTGGGAGACCAGTTTGCGACCAAGCTTTAACTTCCTGACTGCTATCTTGATGTTGCTTCAATATATTCACATCATTTTCCCTCCTCATGAGACCATCTATTTTGTGAAGTGCCTTCTGCTGCAATGCACCCCCACAACATGATGCTGCCACCCCCGTGCTTCACGGTTGGGATGGTGGCTTGCAAGACTCCCCCTTTTTCCTCCAAACATGACGATGGTCATTATGGCCAAACAGTTCCATAAGAGGACCTTTCTCCAAAAAGTATGATCCTTGACCCCATGTGCAGTTGCAAACCGTAGTCTGACATTTTTTTATGGCGGTTTTGGAGCAGTGGCTTCCTTGCTGAGCGGCCTTTCAGGTTATGTCGATATAGGACTTTTTTTTACTATGGATACAGATACTTTTATACCTGTTTCCTCCAGCCTCTTCACAAGGTCCTTTGCTGTTGTTCTGGGATTGATTTTCACTTTTCGCACCAAAGTATGTTCATCTCTAGGAAACAGAATGCGTCTCCTTCCTGAGCGGTATGACGGCTGCGTGGTCCATGGTTTTTATACTTGTGTACTATTGTTTGTACAGATGAACGTGGTACCTTCAGGAAATTGCTATAAAGGATGAACCAGACTTATGGAGGTGTATCATTTTTTTCCGAGGTCTTGGTTGATTTCTTTTGATTTTCCCATGATGTCAAGCAAAGAGGCACTGAGTTTGAAGGTAGGCCATGAAATACATCCACAGGTACACCTCCAATTGACTCAAATTATGTCAATAGCCTATCAGAAGCGTCTAAAGCCATGACATCATTTTCTGGAATATTCTAAGCTGTTTAAAGGTCAACTTTAGTGTATGCAAAAGTCAACTTAGTGTATGTAAACATCTGACCCACTGCCATACAGTGAAATAATCTGTCTGTAAACAATTGTTCGAAAAATGACTTGTGTCATGCACAGTAGATGTCCTAACCGACTTGCCAAAAAGCTTTTGTGGAGTGGTTGAAAAACGAGTTTTAATGACTCCAACCTAAGTGTATGTAAACTTCCAACTTCAACTGTAAATACATTGACTAACAGGTTGTTACATTAATCTAATAATCAGAACTGTGTATACATTGAAATTTCAATGTGAATTCTATATAGAATAGTAAAATGTGAAGCCACAGTCCAATGACTGTAGCCTGAACAGTGACTTCTACTGGTATATGAGGAGTAATACACTTCAGTGAAAACAAGTTTACCATCCTGATGGCTACGTCTCAGGACCCTTTGGAAACAAGCTGTGTACATTTCAGCTGAGCTATTATGTCAACACATTTAGACATTGATCAGCTTCTATACTCATTTGCGTAGACGACCTAAATAACATTAATTAGTTGAAAGTAACTAACTTTTCTTACACAAGCTGTATGTGACAGTAAATTGGGAGTGAGGTTGGGTTTATGCAGGCTACGTCGACATCTAATTTTCCCATCAAATGAAACCATTTCAATGTGTAGCTAGGTATACTATCATTCATTCATTCATGGTTGACTGGATCTTTGGAAGTTTAGAAGTAGGTACCATTAGCCCTATAAAGAGGATGCCAAATTCATGATAATAATACACTTTTACCTTTGGATATTGTCTTGTATTTGAAGGCTGGTTGCTTGATTTCAGATTTAAATCTACAAGTTTTTAATATGTTGGATTCACGTCTCCATCGCAACCAAAAATCCAAGTTGAAAAATAGAACTAAATCAAACTTTATTTGAAGTGCACTTAAAGTTTGATTTGATTTAGTTCTATTCTTTGACTTAGATTTTTGGTTGAGATGGAGACGTGAATATAACATAATCCATCATTTGTAGACTACATGAATTGAGAACCCAACCAAATATCAAATTGCATTACCCCTAATATACCAGTAGTAGTCACTCGTCAGGCAGGAATTGATGGACTGGATTCACATACTGTAAGAAGAAACAGTGCATACCTTTTTATTGACCTGGCTGTCTAAAGCCTTCGACACTGTGTATTACTAATTACTTATTCAGAGGCTTTTATCAATTGGCCTGCGTCTAGCTGGTTTGAACATTTATTTAAAGGACAGAACACAGTATGTTTATTGCGTGATAAATAAGGTTTTCTGGACATAACAAATGGTGTCTCACAGGGATCAATTCTTGGTCCCATTATATTCACCAGTTGTGAATCGCCACCTGTACTAGGTCTTTGTAGCAAAATTTGAAATGGTGTTTTTTACATTGGATAAAAGTAGCGACTCAGAGCTACAAAATGGTATATCATACATTGCATTTGAGGAACAATGGGAAAGTATTTCTGCTTTGAAAGTTGATCAACTTGTAAACTCACTTTTGAGAAAATCACCATTTAAATGCTTTGGTATCTTGTGAAGAACTATTCTTTGTATACACCCATTCAGCATTGTTTACACCCTCTTAAGATTTAGCCCCACCCATCTATTTTTGCTCTTGGAGCGCTCACTTGACGCTATGGCCATGATTTGTTTACCTCTGGATAACATGAACACAGCCTAACCAGCTCTGCTGGAAACATTTCATTATGCTTTTTTGCTGACGTTTACTGACACCGGCCATATTCAAGTGAGTTGTGCACACGTCACATAACGTTAGCTAACGAGCCAGCCAGCAAACGTTAGCTTGTTAAATAACAATGAACAAAGTGCAACAGTACTGGGAGCTAACCAACCAGGTTCAATGTTAGCTAGCTAACATTAGACTCTAACCTGAACAGCACATGGCTCTGGGAAATGGATAACACCATCAGCTAAGGAGCCAGCCAGCTAATGTTAGTCTCTAACTAGAACAGCACATGGCTCTGGGAAATGGATAATAACATCAGCTAGGGAGCCAGCTAGCTAACGTTAGTCTCTAACTAGAACAGCACACGGCTCTGGGAAATGGATAATAACGTCAGCTAGGGAGCCAACCAGACAACGTTAGCTAGCTAGCTAACAGTACACTTTGGCTTGAAATGAAACCACTTTCTGTCAAAATTAGAAACGTGTAATATCTGAAAATGTAGCTAGCTAACGCTAGACTATCTTACCTGTATACATCATCATGCATATGATGGACACGTCTCCCTGTCAGGAATGCCATACCACGGTTACCCTTAGCTTGAAGATATAATCCAGAGACAGGTGCCTGGTCAGCTGGCATACACCACAGTGCCATAGCACAGGGCAGTGGCATACACCACAGTGCCATCTGCATTCAGGTAAAACCTTTTATGTGTTTATATTTTTTAGATAAAGCAATATTGTAATTTACATAAAACAATATTGTTCATCTAAAAAAAAGTTTTACCTGTATGCAGCCCTGTGGTGTATGATATTGACACCGGCTCTGTAAGAGCTTCAGTCTGCCTTTATTGCCCCGCAGAAAGTCTTTGTTGAACTGAACTTGGTAGTTCATGTAGTTAGAACCTAGTATATATTATTTTCCAAATCTGATGATTTATACGTACTATAGATGCCCTCATTGATCGTGTCCCCGCTTATAAATATCTGGGCATTTGGATTGACGAAAAGCTTTCAAAAAGCATGTTGATGAATTAGTTAAGAAATTAAGAAATAAAAAAAAGGCTTCTTCGATAGGAACAGGTTCTGTCTTTGGTTAAATAACAGAAAACAAATAATTCAGTAAACGTTCATTTTGTTTAGTGACTATGGCGTTACTTTCTAAATATAATAATAATAATAATAATAATATATGCCATTTAGCAGACGCTTTTATCCAAAGCGACTTACAGTCATGTGTGCATACATTCTACGTATGGGTGGTCCCGGGGATCGAACCCACTACCCTGGCGTTACAAGCGCCATGCTCTACCAACTGAGCTACATAACCTAACGTAGCAGGGGCAAAATAAAATGCCTGAGCGGAGTTCCCACATTTGTTTTCAGTCGAAAAGGAAGCTCGGTTGAATTAGCTGTATCCGCTTGTTTGCAACTCCGCTGAGGGTGTCGTCTCTATGAATGCAGCTGCCACTGTATTGAAGCCACTGGACAAAGTTTACAATAGCACATTGCTCTTTATTACGGGTAATGGGTTCAGTACACGTCATTGCATTTTGTATCAGAGTAGGCTTGCCCTCATTGAAGACTCAAAGATTGACGCATTGTGCTCTTTTTGTTTATAAAGCCCTCTTACATAAACTGAACTCATTGTTAACCTTCAGATGTACATAAGTTACCGGACCCGTTCAGGGATGGCTAACCCTGGAGATCCCTTCCACCTCTACAGTTAGGTAAATCTGCATTTCGTTTTCTTGCAGCCCTCATATGGAACGATCTCCAAAAGTCCATAAAGTTGGTGGATTTGGTCCCTCTAGGGCAATTTCGACAGATGCTAGAGGGCCTTTTTTTCTAATGATTGTGTTATCGCTTTTATGTTTTTGTGTTTGCTTTTTATGTATTTTGTAATTGATGTACAGTCCATTCGGAAAGTATTAAGACCCCTTGACTTTTTTCACATTTTGTTTCAGCCTTATTCTAAAATTGATTAAATTATATTTTTCCTCATCAATCTACACACAATACAGCATAATTATGAAGCAAAAACAGTTTTTAGAAATGTTTGCAAATGTTTAATTATTTTTAATAGATTTACATAAGATTTACATAAGTATTCAGACCCTTTACTTTGATGAAACGATTACAGCCTTGAGTCTTCGTGGGTATGACACTACAAACTTGGCACACCTGTATTTGGGGAGTTTCTCATTCTTCTCTGCAGATTCTCTCAATCTCTATCAGGTTGGATGGGGAGTGTCGCTGCACAGCTATTTTCAGGTGTCTCCAGAGATGTTTGATCAGGTTTAAGTCCGGGCTCTGGATGGGCCCCTCAAGGACATTCAGAGATGTGTCCTGAAGCTACTCCTGCGATGTCTTGGCTGTGTGCTTAGGGTCATTGTCATTGTCCTGTTGGATGGTGAACCTTCTTGATCCTGAGTGCTCTGGAGCAGGGTTTCATCAAGGATCTCTGTACTTTGCGCCGTTCATCTTTCCCTTGATCCTTACTAGTCTCCCTGTCCCTGCCGCTGAATAACATCCCCACAGCATGATGCTGTCACCACCATGCTTCACTATAGGGACGGTGACAGGTTTCCTCCAGACAGAACGCTTGGCATTCAGGCCAAAGAGTTCAATCTTGGTTTCATTTTGTTCCATTCTGCTAGCAGAAGTGCAATCTTTGGAGAATAACATTGATGACCTACGCACCAGATTAAACTACCAACTACCATTCAAAACTGTAATATCTTATGCTTCACGGAGTCATGGCTGAACAACGACACTATCAACATACAGCTGGCTGGTTATACGCTGTACCGCAGGATAGAACAGCGGCGTCTGGTAAGACAAGGGGTGGTGGACAATGTATTTTTGTTAATAACAGCTGGTGCATGATATCTAAGGAAGTCTCAAGCTATTGATCGCCAGAGTTATAGTATCTCATGATAAGCTGTAGACCACACTATCTACTGAGAGAGTTTATCTATATTTTTCAAAGCTGTTTACATACCACCACGTTCAGTCTGGCACTAAGACAGCACTCAATGAGCTGTATTCTGCCACAGCAAACAAGAAAACGCTCACCCAGAGGCGGTGCTCCTAGTAGCCGGGGACTTTAATGCAGGGAAACTTAAATCCGTTTGACCAAATTTCTATCAGCATGTTAAATATGCAACCAGAGGGAAAAAAACTCTGGACCACCTTTACTCAACACAGGCATACAAAGAGAGACGCATACAAAGATCTCCCTCGGCCTCCATTTTGCAAATCTGACCATAATTCTATCCTCCTGATTCCTGCTTACAAGCAAAAATGAAAGCAGGAAGCACCAGTGTCTAGATCAATACAAAAGTGGTCAGATGAAGCAGATGCTAAGCTGCAGGACTGTTTTGATAGCACAGACTGGAATATGTTCCGGGATTCCTCCGATGGCATTGAGGAGTACACCACATCAGTCATTGGCTTCATCAATAAGTGCATCTATGACGTACGTACATACCAGAAGCCATGGATTACAGGCAACATCCACACTGAGCTTCGTAGCAATAACTCACTTCTTGCTAGATCAGCAGAATGAATACACCCCTTATCACATGCAAACACAGTTCACTTTCATAGCAACCACATACAAACAGCATGATCACACCATGGTGAGGCTGGAAGACAGCCAGTTCCCATCCTTCTCTGGGTACATTGACTTCAATACTATTATTACTATTATTATCAATATATTATTATTGGACCATGCTGGTCATTTATGAACATTTGAACATCTTGGCCATGTTCTGTTATAATCTCCACCTGGCACAGCCAGAAGAGGACTGACCACCCCACATAGCCTGGTTCCTCTCCAGGTTTCTTCCTAGGTTTTGGCCTTTCTAGGGAGTTTTTCCTAGTCACCGTGCTTCTACACTTGCATTGCTTGCTGTTTGGGGTTTTAGGCTGGGTTTCTGTACAGCACTTTGAGATATCAGCTGATGTACGAAGGGCTATATAAATACATTTGATTTGATTTGATTTGAATACAAAACCTAAGAGGCTCATTGTCTTCACCACCTTCCATAGACTTACACAGTAATTATGACAACATTTGGACGACGTCCTCCAACTATCAGAACTCTTGCAGCATGAACTGACATGTTGTCCACCCAATCAAAGGATCAGAGAATGAATCGAGTATTGAAAGCATAAGCTACAGCTAGCTAGCTAGCTAGTGGTGAGTAGTTGACTCAAAGCGAGAGAAAGACAATAGTTTAACAGTTTTGAACAAATTAATTTCTTTAATAATGAAAGAGAAGGTAGAGAGAGCTAGCTATATTTATTTTCCTTTTTTGACATTCACTTTCGTAGCTAGCGAATGCAAACACCCAGCTCAAACGGAGAGGGATGCTATGTTAGCTAGCTGGCTATGGGTATCCAAAACTGGAACTCTTCCAAGTCAAGCTAAGCTTTTGTTTTTATTAATTTGTTGCCACCAGGGCCCACATGTGTAACTGCTAAACTGCTTGCTGATGGTACACTGTGCTGCATTATTGTGACGGGTTTACTAACACACTAGTTATAGTAGCAATGTTGACTATGACATTAGCTAATATAGTGACAATGATTTAGGCTATGTGTAGTGGTGAGCAGTTATGATATTAAGGTTTGGCTTGGAAAGGTTTTTTCGTCTGGTCACAGACAGTTGATGAGTTGTCCACTGTCCACAAGCAAAGGGAAAAGATGAGAGGAGGAGAGCGAGTAGATGTGATAAGGAATTATACAAAGAGCAAAGTGATCATGCTGTTTGTATGTGGCTGCTATGAAAGTGAACTGTGTTTGCGTGTGATCAGGGGTGTCTTCATTCCACCGATGGGGGCAATTTTTATTTTGGTAGGTCACGAGCCATTTTTGACCAGTGCTAAAATGAGTAAATATATACTAAACAAAAATATAAACACAACATGCAACACTTTCCATGATTTTACCGAGTTACAGTTCACATAAGGAAATCAGTCAATTGAAATGCATTAATTAGGCCCAAATCTATTGATTTCACATGACTGGGCAGGGGCCGTGGAGTGCATAGGCCCATCCACTTAGGAGCCAGGCCCACCTACTGGGGAGCCAGGCCCAGCCAATCAGAATGAGTTTTTCTCCAGAAAAGGGCTTTATTACAGACAGAAATACTTATAAGTTTCATCAACTGTCCTGGTGGCTGGTCTCATGATCCCGCGGGTGTGGAGGTCCTGGACTGGTGTGGTTGCATGTGGTCTGAGGTTGTGAGGCCGGTTGGACTTACTACCAAATTTTCTAAAACAAAGTTGGAGGTGGCTCATTGTAAAGAAATTAATGTGACATTTTCTGGCAACAATTCTTTGCCAATTGCACGCTCCCTCAAAACTTAAGACATCTATGGCATTGTGTTGTGTGACAAACCTGCACATTTTAGAGTGGCCTTTTATTGTCTCCAGCACAAGGTGCACCTGTGTAACAATCATGCTGTTTAATCAGCTTCTTGATATGCCACACCTTTCAGGTGGATGTATTTTTTGGCAGAGGAGAAATTCTCAGGAAGAGGGATGTAACACATTTGTGCAGAGCAGACTAGTTCATTTGCTAAAGTTCAAACCAGAGTTTGATTATTTGTTACATTGTGGTTACAATGAATAATGTAAAATAATTCAATTCAATTAATCCTATTCCTAATTAATTAATCAGATGTGTGTTACGTGCTTGTCATTTTTACAATGCACCTATAGCGTTCTTATTTCATCAATTCTAACGACTACAAGAATATTGAGGCTAAAATATCGCTCAGATTATGTGATGTGATTGTATGTGATTATAATGTTTTCACATAGCACCCTCTTGAACTGACCCATATTGTCCTGCTTTCTAGAACACTGAGTATGTGTTTATCGTCCTTTTGTTGAAGTAGAATGCAGGTGAACTCTATTAAAGTGCAGATTTTGTTGAGGGTCTGTGTTTTGAAAATGCAGACTTTTGAAAGCTAACTTGAGTCCATGCAATTTATTATATGACTTGTTCAGCAAATGTTTACTCCTGAACGTTTTTAAGATTGCCATAACAAAGGGGTTAAATACTTATTGGCTGAAGACATTTCAGCTTTTCATTTTTTGTAATTACTAATAATTTCTAAAAACACAATTCCATTTTGACATTAAGGTATATTGCTGGAGACTTGAACCAAATCTTGTTTGTCATTATTTTATTGCGGCCACTAAATGGCGGTAATATAGTATAAAGCCATTTACAAACTAGGCAAACAAATTTGAAGAAGAAGACAATCAATGCTCTGATCATTGGCTGATCACTCCCAACCCATAGGGATCCCCACCCTATTGACAACTTTGAAATAATGGAAGCCCTCAATGGCAATGTCACTGCAAAAATGGGTTATTTCTAAGGAGCAATCTTTATACATCTCCATGGTCCTGTTGTAGAATGGATGATCATGGGTTTTCTTTTACCACTGGCGTGCAAAAATTTAGGAGTATGTGACAAAACGATAAATATTTCCAATAATAGTTCATTAGTATGTTTCAGATGCTATTCAATAAGGGGTAAATCCTAACTTCCCATTGACATCAATGCATGACTTAGGGAAATGCAACATAAGCAAGTAATTCAACTAATCTGAAAGATCATATTTAGCCAAGAAGCCAATAGACGGTCACGCTATCCTACGAGTGATTCGTTCACTGCATCATAGATACATACTTTCCGATTGCAGAACCTATTATGCAAGATCCAGAAGGTCTTCGGAGACTCTCATGCGTTGCGCTAGCCTTCGCTGTACCAAAATCATCTGTTAGCTCCGTTCACAGGCCCAGGCATCGAGGTCACTGCGCTGATAAGCGGCTTAAAAATAAACAGTATCTTTGAATTGACATACATTGTATCCATGCTTGCCCTAGTTAGGGGCATACAGTATGATTCAAGTGTGAGGGTTTTATAGTTTAGTTGGTACTGGAAAGGATTCATCTATTCATGGTGTATGCTAAACTGTGGAGTGCAGGTGAGTGTGGGCTGGCTGCTGGTAAATGGAGGGTGGAGAAAGAATGGCCTTAAGGTATATGATTTCTTCTCCAGCTCCGACCTGTTGAACTCTATCGATTCAGAGAAATGCTGTTCGGCATAAAAAGGTTACATAAGTTACATAATACATTGATCATCAAATCCCTCCCTTTGCAGTGCTGGCTAATTTAATCACACACTGCATATGGACTGAATTATAATGACCCATGCATTTCTGGTTAAACACTAACATACTCAGAAATATTAATGACTGATTAACTAACCCTGATATGACTTGTATTTGTAGCAAGGCATATTTCATATTTGAAATATACTTACAAAATCACACGAATCATGAAGCACTCAAAAACAACAGTGTATACCACCAAAACACACATAACACCTTACAATATAGGTTTTCAAGACACTTATGTGACTTACAATCGAAGCCCATGATGAACTTATGTTAAAGGGAAACAAATCGCCTTTTCCCTATCTCGCTTGTTTCCCTAACAGGCCCAGAGTAAAATGTAGATAGTAAACCTAGTATTATTTATTTCCCCTTTCCTCGAGGGCAGCGCAGCAACCATTACTGCCCGCTCACGTGCGAGCATCAAGCTTCATCTTGCTTCATCTGAAGCATCAAGCTTCAGCAACTAGTAGAATCAAACCGTCTTGTCATAGTCGCTGTGTGCTCCGTTGCTTCTCTTCGGGACAGTCACTCATTTTAAAGGCTGGCACCATATTTACAGGCATGCGCACAAATTCCAGGTATTCGTTTATTATTTAACCTTCATTTAACTAGGCAAGTCAATTAAGAACAAATTCTTATTTACAATGACGGCCTACCCCGGTGCTGGGCCAATTGTGCGCCGCCTAATGGGACTCCCAATCACAGCCGGTTGTGACACAGCCTGGAATCAAACCAGGGTCTGTAGTGACACCTCTAGCACTGAGATGCAGTGCCTTAGACAATTGTGCCACTTGGGAGACCTTAAGTAATTCCTCTGTTACACCCTCTCCCTTCCCCCTAAGGCACATGCAAGCCCCCACACCTCAGCAACCAATAAATGGCTTGGGTGATATGAAACAGCAGTATTTGTATTCCAGTTAGTAAATAACAGGCGGGCTACAACAGCTGTTAGCACAAGGCCAAAGTTAATGCCCCAGACCCATGTCACCCTGAAATGCCATGTGTTATTAAAACATGTACTGTTCCCTGAACCGTACAATGCCCCACTGCACCTTGTGATACAACCACTCTTTCAGGATGGATGTCTTGATTATAATAGCAGAAAGGTTAAATAGTGAGTATTTTGGATTATGTTGTGTTGAATAGAAATTAATGGTAAATAATGAATAGTGTCATTTTGAAGTCACTTTTGTTGTGAATAAGAATAGTGTCAGGGGTGTGCGTACTGGTAGCGAAGTCAGGTGCAGGAGAGCAGAGAGTTGTGAACAAGCGCACTCTTTTTTAGGCAAGAGAAACCAACAGACGGATGCAACTGCGTCTAAACCTCCAGCCAATAGGCAAAAGTGCCAAAAACACGCAAACATTCACAATAATTATGTACAAACAAATAAACATACCTCGTGACAAAACACGGAATAATACGAACACCAGTCTGGCACGTCAAAATGACCTGTAAACACAAACAATATCACACAAAGACATGAGGGGGAACATGAGGGGGAACAGAGGAATAAATACATGCAGTATGATTGGGGAATGCAAACCAGATGTGCAAAACAAGACAAAACAAATGGATCAATGAAAAATGGAGCGGCGATGGCTAGAAAGCCGGTGACGTCGACTGCCGAACGCCACCTGAACAAGGAGAGGAGCCGACTTCCACCCGAACAAGGAGAGGAGCCGACTTTCAACCGAACAAGGAGAGGAGCGACTTCGGTTGAAGTCGTGACAAATAGAACATGGTTCTGAACACTTCTACATTAATGTGGATGCTACCATCATTATGGGTAATCATGAATGAATCGTGAATAATAATCAGTAAGAAGGTTACAGAGGCATACATATAATACCACCACAAAAATCGACCTCCTTTGTTATTGGTAATGGTGAGAGGTTAATATGTTTTAGGGGTAGGAACTTTGTTCCTCTGTAACTTTCTCACTCATCATTATTCACAATTCATTCACAATACTATATTCTTATTTACAATAAAAGTGACAATGCATTATTTACCATTCATTTGTATTTGACACAACATAATCCGAAACACAAGCAAAACATTCTGCAAATGCATCCAACAGGTTTGTAGTCATTGTGTGCTAGGAAGATGGGACCAAATACTGATACATTTGATTTGATTTGACCTGTTAAGTCTACCCACTACTTTTTTCGAACATTCTGTTAAAAATCGCGCAACATTTCAGCGCCCTGCTACTCATGCCAGGAATATAGTATATGCATATGATTAGTATGTGTGGATAGAAAACACTCAGACGTTTCTAAAACTGGTTAAATCACGGCTGTGACTATAACAGAACGTGCGTTTCATCGAAAAGCGCAGGAAAATCTGATCACTGAAAACTGGAAAATATATCTATGCGCCACTTGAATATATTGTTGAACAGAAACCACATTACCTGGAGCCGAGGTTGCAATACCTACAGCTTCCACACGTTGTCAACAGTCTTGTCATTTGCCTAGGATTTGTTTCTTGGTCAAACGGACAAGAGACAGCCCATTTCTTCCGGTCTCCGACCGGATATTTTGGTTGAGGTTTATCCGGACATTATTTCAAGACGTACAGCTATAGAATATACATCGCCTCGTGATCAATTTGATCGATTATTAATGTTTACTAATACCTAAAGTTGCATTACAAAAGTATTTCGAAGTGTTTTGCGAAAGTTTATCGTCGACATTTTTAATTTTTTAAAATGACGTTGCGTTATAAAACGCTGTTTTTTTCCTTGATCACACAGTCTTCATAGATCGATATCTAGGCTATATATGGACCGATTTCATCGGAAAAAAGACCCAATGGTGATGTTTATGGGACATCTAGGAGTGCCAACAAAGAAGATGGTCAAAGGTAATGAATGTTTTATATTTTATTTCTGCATTTTGTGTAGCGCCGACTATGCTAATTGTTTTGTTTACGTCCCCTGCGGGTCTTTAGGGGTGTTGCATACTATCAGATAATAGCTTCTCATGCTTTCGCTGAAAATAATTTTTAAAAATCTGACTTGTTTGCTGGATTCACAATGAGTGTAGCTTTAATTCAGTACCCCGAATGTGTGTTTTAATGAACGTTTGAGTTTTAACGAGTGCTATTAGCATTTAGCGTTTCCAGATGTCTAGATGGGACGCCTGCGTGTCGGGTGGAGGTAAGAGGTATCATTTTCTAGTCATAAGTTTGATGTAGTCATTGTGTGCTAAGAAGATGGGACCAAATACTGATACTTTAATACACTATAATTTTCCAGTCATAAGTTTGATGTAGTCATTGTGTGCAAGGAAGTTGGGACCAAATTCTAATACTTTAATACACTATCATTTTCCTGTCATAAGCTTGATGTAGTCATTGTGTGCAAAGAAGTTGGGACCAAGTACTGATACTTTAATACACTATCATTTTCCAGTCATAAGTTTGATGTAGTCATTGTGTGCAAGGAAGTTGGGACCAAATTCTAATACTTTAATACACCATCATTTTCCAGTCATAAGTTTGATGTAGTCATTGTGTGCTAGGAAGATGGGACCAAATACTGATACTTTAATACACTATAATTTTCTAGTCATAAGTTTGATGTAGTCATTGTGTGCAAGGAAGATGGGACCAAATACTAATACTTTAATCCACAATCATTGAATTTGTCCAAATATTTATGACACCTTCAAATGGGGTGACTCGATAGATAAAGTGCTTTCATTTCTAAATGATAAAAATATATTCATGAAACTACCCTCAAGTAAAATATGACATTCTGTACTGTCGCCTCATATAACACATTTGATCTCAAACTCTAAATGCTGGAATATAGAGCCAAATTAAACATTTTCGTTTCGCTGTCTAAATAGTGTATTATCCAGTGTTTTGTGTGACTGTTCTTAATGGGAGGCTGTTAATAGTAGGGAGCCTATGATTGCAACATTCAAGTAACATTTAAAAAATGCAGAGGTTTTACAGAAATACTGGTTGGAAGGTTATGGATTTCCTGCTTATTCCCTCCAGTTTCCAGGAATACTGGTTGGAGGGTTATGGATTTCCTGCTTATTCCCTCCAGTTTCCAGAAATACTGGTTGGAGGGTTATGGATTTCCTGCTTATTCCCTCCAGTTTCCAGGAATACTGGTTGGAGGGTTATGGATTTCCTGCTTATTCCCTCCAGTTTCCAGGAATACTGGTTGGAGGGTTATGGATTTCCTGCTTATTCCCTCCAGTTTCCAGGAATACTGGTTGGAGGGTTATGGATTTCCTGCTTATTCCCTCCAGTTTCCAGGAATACTGGTTGGAGGGTTATGGATTTCCTGCTTATTCACTCCAGTTTCCAGAAATACTGGTTGGAGGGTTATGGATGTCCTGCTTATTCCCTCCAGTGTCCAGGAATACTGGTTGGAGGGTTATGGATTTCCTGCTTATTCCCTCCAGTTTCCAGGAATACTGGTTGGAGGGTTATGGATTTCCTGCTTATTCCCTCCAGTTTCCAGAAATACTGGTTGGAGGGTTATGGATTTCCTGCTTATTCCCTCCAGTTTCCAGAAATACTGGTTGGAGGGTTATGGATTTCCTGCTTATTCCCTCCAGTGTCCAGAAATACTGGTTGGAGGGTTATGGATTTCGTGCTTATTCCCTCCAGTGTCCAGAAATACTGGTTGGAGGGTTATGGATTTCCTGCTTATTCCCTCCAGTGTCCAGAAATACTGGTTGGAGGGTTATGGATTTCCTGCTTATTCCCTCCAGTGTCCAGAAATACTGGTTGGAGGGTTATGGATTTCCTGTCATGCAGGTAAAAGAGGACCCAAAAGCGACTTAACAGAAACAGAGTTTAATAATGTTCAAAACGGAATAACTGACATCCTCTAGATTTGTAGAGGGGAAAACAACTGGAGAAGCGGCCACAGACTGCAGGTCGCTTCGGGTAGGCGCAGGCCGTAGTCGACTGAGACACCTGCTCACACGCAGCGTCTGATGAAGGCACAAAACACGACAGGACAGGGTGATACACAATCACGGCAAAAAACACGACAGGGCGAAACGCAATCACAGCATGGTGAATACAATACAAGGAACCGACGGAACAGGAACGGATCACAAAGGAATAAATAGGGAGTCTAATCAGGGGAAAGGATCGGGAACAGGTGTGGGAAGACTAAATGATGATTAGGGGAATAGGAACAGCTGGGAGCAGGAACGGAACGACAGAGAGAAGAGAGAGCGAGAGAGTGAGAGAGGGAGGGGGAGAGAAAGGATAGAACCAAACAAGACCAGCAGAGGGAAACGAATAGCATGGGGAGCACAGGGACAAGACATGACAATAAATGACAAACATGACAGTACCCCCCACTCACCGAGCGCCTCCTGGCGCACTCGAGGAGGAATCCTGGCGGCAACGGAGGAAATCATCGATGAGCGAACGGTCCAGCACGTCCCGAGACGGAACCCAACTCCTCTCCTCAGGACCGTAACCCTCCCAATCCACTAGGTATTGGTGACCCCGTCCCGAGAACGCATGTCCATAATTTTATGTACCTTGTAAATAGGTGCGCTCTCGACAAGGACGGGAGGGGGAGGGAAGACGAACGGGGTGCGAAGAAAGGGCTTAACACAGGAGACATGGAAGACAGGATGGACGCGACGAAGATGTCGCGGAAGAAGCAGTCGCACAGCGACAGGATTGACGACCTGGGAGACACGGAACGGACCAATGAACCGCGGAGTCAACTTACGAGAAGCTGTCGTAAGAGGAAGGTTGCGAGTGGAAAGCCACACTCTCTGGCCGCAACAATACCTTGGACTCTTAATCCTGCGTTTATTGGCGGCTCTCACCGTCTGTGCCCTGTAACGGCAAAGTGCAGACCTCACCCTCCTCCAGGTGCGCTCACAACGTTGGACAAACGCTGAGCGGAGGGAACGCTGGACTCGGCAAGCTGGGATGAGAACAGAGGAGGCTGGTAACCCAGACTACTCTGAAACGGAGATAACCCGGTAGCAGACGAAGGAAGCGAATTGTGAGCGTATTCTGCCCAGGGAGCTGTTCTGCCCAAGACGCAGGGTTTCTGAAAGAAAGGCTGCGTAGTATGCGACCAATCGTCTGATTGGCCCTCTCTGCTTGACCGTTAGACTGGGGATGAAACCCGGAAGAGAGACTGACGGACGCACCAATCAAACGACAGAACTCCTCCAAAACTGTGACGTGAATTGCGGACCTCTGTCTGAAACGGCGTCTAACGGGAGGCCATGAATTCTGAATACATTCTCAATAATGATTTGTGCCGTCTCCTTAGCGGAAGGAAGTTTAGCGAGGGGAATGAAATGTGCCGCCTTAGAGAACCTATCGACAACCGTCAGAATCACAGTCTTCCCCGCAGACAAAGGCAGACCGGTAATGAAGTCTAAGGCAATGTGAGACCATGGTCGAGAAGGAATGGGAGCGGTCTGAGACGACCGGCAGGAGGAGAGTTACCCGACTTAGTCTGCGCGCAGTCCGAACAGGCAGCCACGAAACGGCGCGTGTCACGCTCCTGAGTCGGCCACCAAAAGCGCTGGCGAATAGACGCAAGAGTGCCTCGAACACCGGGATGACCCGCTAACTTGGCAGAGTGAGCCCACTGAAGAACAGCCAGACGAGTGGAAACAGGAACGAAAAGGAGGTTACTAGGACAAGCGCGCGGCGACGCAGTGTGCGTGAGTGCTTGCTTAACCTGTCTTTCAATTCCCCAGACTGTTAACCCGACAACACGCCCATAAGGAAGAATCCCTCGGGATCAGTAGAAGCCACAGAAGAACTAAACAGACGGGATAAGGCATCAGGCTTGGTGTTCTTGCTACCCGGACGGTAAGAAATCACAAACTCGAAACGAGCGAAAAACAACGCCCAACGAGCTTGACGGGCATTAAGTCGTTTGGCAGAACGGATGTACTCAAGGTTCTTATGGTCTGTCCAAACGACAAAAGGAACGGTCGCCCTCCAACCACTGTCGCCATTCGCCTAGGGCTAAGCGGATGGCGAGCAGTTCACGGTTACCCACATCATAGTTGCGCTCAGATGGCGACAGGCGATGAGAAAAATAAGCGCAAGGATGAACCTTATCGTCAGACTGGAAGCGCTGGGATAGAATGGCTCCCACGCCTACCTCTGAAGCGTCAACCTCGACAATGAATTGTCTAGTGACGTCAGGAGTAACGAGGATAGGAGCGGACGTAAAACGTTCTTTTAGAAGATCAAAAGCTCCCTGGGCGGAACCGGACCACTTAAAACACGTCTTGACAGAAGTAAGAGCTGTGAGAGGGGCAGCAACTTGACCGAAATTACGAATGAAACGCCGATAGAAATTAGCGAAACCTAAAAGCGCTGCAACTCGACACGTGACCTTGGAACGGGCCAATCACTGACAGCTTGGACCTTAGCGGAATCCATCTGAATGCCTTCAGCGGAAATAACGGAACCGAGAAAAGTAACGGAGGAGACATGAAAAGAGCACTTCTCAGCCTTTACGTAGAGACAATTCTCTAAAAGGCGCTGTAGAACACGTCGAACGTGCTGAACATGAATCTCGAGTGACGGAGAAAAAATCAGGATATCGTCAAGATAGACAAAAACAAAAATGTTCAGCATGTCTCTCAGAACATCATTAACTAATGCCTGAAAAACAGCTGGCGCATTGGCGAGACCGAACGGCAGAACCCGGTACTCAAAATGCCCTAACGGAGTATTAAACGCCGTTTTCCACTCGTCCCCCTCTCTGATGCGCACGAGATGGTAAGCGTTACGAAGGTCCAACTTAGTAAAGCACCTGGCTCCCTGCAGAATCTCGAAGGCTGATGACATAAGGGGAAGCGGATAACGATTCTTAACCGTTATGTCATTCAGCCCTCGATAATCCACGCAGGGGCGCAGAGTACCGTCCTTCTTCTTAACAAAAAGAACCCCGCCCCGGCCGGAGAGGAAGAAGGCACTATGGTACCGGCGTCAAGAGACACAGACAAATAATCCTCGAGAGCCTTACGTTCGGGAGCCGACAGAGAGTATAGTCTACCTCGAGGAGGAGTGGTCCCCGGAAGGAGATCAATACTACAATCATACGACCGGTGAGGAGGAAGGGAGTTGGCTCGGGACCGACTGAAGACCGTGCGCAGATCATGATATTCCTCCGGCACTCCTGTCAAATCGCCAGGTTCCTCCTGAGAAGTAGGGACAGAAGAAATGGGAGGGATGGCAGACATTAAACACTTCACATGACAAGAAACGTTCCAGGATAGGATAGAATTACTAGACCAATTAATAGAAGGATTATGACATACAAGCCAGGGGTGACCCAAAACAACAGGTGTAAACGGTGAACGGAAAATCAAAAAGACATAGTCTCACTGTGGTTACCAGATACTGTGAGAGTTAAAGGTAGTGTCTCAAATTTGATACTGGGAAGATGACTACCATCTAAGGCAAACATGGGCGTAGGCCTGTCTAACGGTCTGAAAGGAATGTTATGTTTCCGAGCCCATGCTTCGTCCATGAAACAACCCTCAGCCCCAGAGTCAATCAAAGCACTGCATGTAGCACCCGAACCGGTCCAGCGTAGATGGACCGACATAGTAGTACAAGATCTAGATGAAGGGACCTGAGTAGTAGCGCTCACCAGTAGCCCTCCGCTTACTGATGGGCTCTGGCCTCTTACTGGACATGAAATAACAAAATGTCCAGCAACTCCGCAATAGAGGCACAGGCGGTTGGTGATCCTCTGTTCCCTCTCCTTATTCGAGATGCGAATCCCTCCCAGCTGCATGGGCTCAGTCTCAAAGCCAGAGGAGGGAGATGGTTGCGATGCGGAGCAGGGAAACACCGTTGATGCGAGCTCTCTTCCACGAGCCCGGTGACGAAGATCTACCCGTCGTTCTATGCGGATGGCGAGAGCAATCAAAGAGTCCACATCTGAAGGAACCTCCCGGGAGAGAATCTCATCCTTAACCGCTGCGTGGAGTCCCTCCAGAAAACGAGCGAGCAGCGCCGGCTCGTTCCACTCACTAGAGGCAGCAAGAGTGCGAAACTCAATGGAATAATCCGTTATGGACCGTTCACCTTGGCATAAGGAAGCCAGGGCCCTAGAAGCCTCCTCACCAAAAACTGAACGGTCAAAAACCCGAATCATCTCCTCTTTAAAGTTCTGGAATCTGTTAGAGCAATCAGCCCTTGCCTCCCAGATAGCTGTGCCCCATTCTCGAGCCCGGCCAGTAAGGAGTGAAATGACGTAAGCAACCCGAGCTCTCTCTCTAGAGTATGTGTGGGGTTGGAGAGAGAACACAATCTCACACTGCGTGAGAAAGGAGCGGCACTCAGTGGGCTGCCCGGAGTAGCAAGGTGGGTTATTAACCCTGGGTTCTGGAGGCTCGGCAGGCCAGGGAGTAACAGGTGGCACGAGACGTAGACTCTGGAACTGTCCAGAGAGGTCGGAAACCTGAGCGGCCAGGTTCTCCACGGCATGGCGAGCAGCAGACAATTCCTGCTCGTGTCTGCCGAGCATGGCTCCTTGGAACTCGACGGCAGTGTAACGAGCGTCTGAAGTCGCTGGGTCCATTCCTTGGTCGGTTCCTTCTGTCATGCAGGTAAAAGAGGACCCAAAAGCGACTTAACAGAAACAGAGTTTAATAATGTTCAAAACGGAATAACTGACATCCTCTAGATTTGTAGAGGGAAAACAACTGGAGAAGCGGCCACAGACTGCAGGTCGCTTCGGGTAGGCGCAGGCCGTAGTCGACTGAGACACCTGCTCACACGCAGCGTCTGATGAAGGCACAAAACACGACAGGACAGGGTGATACACAATCACGGCAAAAAACACGACAGGACAGGGCGAAACGCAATCACAGCATGGTGAATACAATACAAGGAACCGACGGAACAGGAACGGATCACAAAGGAATAAATAGGGAGTCTAATCAGGGGAAAGGATCGGGAACAGGTGTGGGAAGACTAAATGATGATTAGGGGAATAGGAACAGCTGGGAGCAGGAACGGAACGACAGAGAGAAGAGAGAGCGAGAGAGTGAGAGAGGGAGGGGGAGAGAGAAGGATAGAACCAAACAAGACCAGCAGAGGGAAACGAATAGCATGGGGAGCACAGGGACAAGACATGACAATAAATGACAAACATGACATTTCCTCCTTATTCCCTCCAGTTTCCAGAAATACTGGTTGGAGGGTTATGGATTTCCTTCTTATTCCCTCCAGTGTCCAGAAATACTGGTTGGAGGGTTATGGATTTCCTGCTTATTCCCTCCAGTGTCCAGAAATACTGTTTGGAGGGTTATGGATTTCCTGCTTATTCCCTCCAGTTTCCAGGAATCTTCCAACAGGGATTTCATCAAAACCTGGGAATTTTTGGAAAGTTACCGGAATTTTGCAATCCTAAAGTGACCCAGGTAAACTTTCACGTGTAACCACAAATTAGTGTCCAAAGCAGGTATCAGGTATCTGAACACTCCCAACCTTACCTTTCATAGGGTAAGAGCAGTGACAACATTTGATTTGATTGTCTCAGTGTGTTTTTGCATGAGTGTGTTGGCGGGATATAAGAGAGACAGAAAGAGCAGGAGAGAGAAAGAGAGGAGAGAGAGGGAAGGAGATGGGGAGTAAGGAAAGGGAGTGTAAGGTAGAGAGGAAACAATGTGTTGGATTCTCCTTAGCCTATCCCTCTCCCCTCCCCCTCTCCCCCTTGTCCTACCCCTTCAGACGCTCCCTCAAGGCCACCTTTTTGTTCCCCTGCCTGCAGTGTCATTGACATAGAGAGCTGAAAAGGGAGTCGGCAGAGTAGAGCAGGTGAGAGACGACCAACGGACAGAGATAGAAGGGCCCCTGGGCTAATGCAAACACCTCCTGCTACTGTGAAGGTTTGTCGGAGCACACCTGCAGCTTGCTTGACTTCCATTCGTTATCGCTTCCAATGACCAGGGAATACTGTAGCTTCAGAGTGATCCCCACAATTCACACCTCCTCCGTGGGACCCCGCCACCAGTCGTCCAACTTGGCCTGAAGATGTGTTTTTGTCTACAGAAGGAAGAATGGATCAGGAAATACCTGTAATACACTAGAAAGAGAAAGAGGGTCATCTGACAATATTTTCACTATACAGGTAAGAGGAAACCTCAGCAGGAACTTTTCAACTTTTTTTGACCTTAGCTTATATGTATACAGTGCAAACATATGAGATTGTCCCAACTGGTACATGATAAAACATTTTTTTGTTTTAGATTATGTTTTAACGTGTGAATCAATTAACTTCATACCAGAGCAAGTTTTTTGAGCAGAACTGTATGCTGTTGCACACCTCACGTTTCTGAGGATCAAGTTACGTTTACTTTAGAATTGGAGAACAGGTAGAGCAGCAATGGAAAAGAGAAAGGCAGTTCAACTGTCTATGCACCAGCTGACCTCAAAATACACACAGCTGAAGAAAACAAAGGTCATGCTCCGGGGTGGACAAGTCATCTGGCATTTCGAGCATTCGGGGCCAGATATGGGCTGGTCAATTTTTAGCCGAAGTGGGCATGTCAACAAAAAAAATGAGCTAAATGATTATTATCTGGCTAATAATGGAGGTCTCAAGGAATAAAATGGGCTGGTGTGGGGGCCTCAAGGGAAAACAGTTGGCTGTTGTGGGGGCCACTAAGAAAAAAAATGGTCTGTTATGTGAGAAATTCCAGAGACGATTTCTGGTCCCAGTCCGCCTCTGGCTAGTCAGTTGAAAACAACAGCTGCTGCCCGAAAAAGTCAACACATAACTCTACCTGCTTTGCTTCAAGAATCGTAGGCACTGTAGCCTACTGCACTTAGCTTACCATTTAAAAAGGACGACTTGGTAACACTTTAAAATAGCTTTAATGAATAAGCATTGATAAACTATTTATCAACTGTTAATAAATACGTATTTAATTAATTGTAAACATTTATACACAATGTATAAAGATGTATAAGACATCAAATGTTACCAATGACTTTATTAAACAAGCTAAGATTCCACTCTGAGAATCAGAAAAACACAACACTTAACAACACAAAATATCTCAGCTCAGGCAGCATGAATAGATTTGGAGGCAGTCACAAAACCGCGTTACTCAGCTAAAATGGCGATAGGGTGAAAACGTGCCGCTGATATCCAAAGCGGTTCGTATAGATAGAGACAGGGCAGGCAGGGAGGGAGGGTTCAAACTTCAGGGAGCACCAGTCTGCAAAACAAAGGCTCTCCTTCCTCATGTTCCTGTGGTAGATAATCAGGTCCGACTTACCTAAAAAATATTATATTAATGACTAACTGTCAGTGGTCCCACACAATAAAATGTGCCCATAAGCACTGATACGTGGTTGGTGTTGTGGCTTGTTGACTGTTAAATAAACCTGATTGTTCCAGCCCGGAGTTAGGGAGGGTAAGCTGATCTTAGATCTGTGCTTTGGGGGTAACTTCTACCTGAAGTGCAAACAGTGGATTGGGATCTTGGGAGGTTAAAAGTGGCATAACAAGTTTAACAAAGGTTGGAATTAAACCCATAGGCCACAGATAAGCTGCAGATATTCTCACTTGGTCTACTTAGTTGATTGTTTTACATTGTTCCCAACATCAGAGCAGTTGCTACATTGTAGTTTGCGTAGGAGGTTAGGGGATTCATCAAGACTTCTTTTGGGGGCCTCCAATTGTTTCTGTGTCTGAAATGGTGTGTGTGTGTGTGTGTGTGTGTGTGTGTGTGTGTGTGTGTGTGTGTGTGTGTGTGTGTGTGTGTGTGTGTGTGTGTGTGTGTGTGCGTGCGTGTGCGTGTGAGTGAGCGTGTGCGTGTGAGAGAGAGAGAGAGAGAGAGAGAGAGAGAGAGAGAGAGAGAGAGAGAGAGAGAGAGAGAGAGAGAGAGAGAGAGAGAGAGAGAGAGAGAGAGAGAGAGAGACAGACAGACAGACAGACAGACAGACAGACAGACAGACAGACAGACAGACAGACAGACAGACAGACAGACAGACAGACAGACAGACAGACAGACAGACAGACAGACAGACAGACAGACAGACAGACAGACAGACAGACAGACAGACAGACAGACAGACAGACAGACAGACAGACAGACAGACAGACAGACAGACAGACAGACAGACAGACAGACAGACAGACAGACAGACAGACAGAGATATAGAGATACTGTAGATAGAGAGAGAGATAGAGAGATACTGTAGATAGAGAGAGAGAGATACTGTAGATAAAGAGATAGAGAGATACTGTAGATAGAGAGAGAGATAGAGATACTGTAGATAGAGAGAGAGAGACAGGAGGCCTGGGCAAAGGCTGGCACAGCAGGAATGCCAACAGGTAGATGGAGCAATGAGAGGACAGGAAGAACAAGCAGACACATTGTACCAGCCGGCTGACAGAGCTGGGCCCGGACAGAGAGGGGTAGGGCTGCTGTGTATCGAGGGGGAACACATGCAACCCCCCCCCCCCCGAAACCGCCCCTTCACAGCTACTGTATCACCTGTCCTGTACCTACTAGCTACCTACCTATCCTGCATTAGCGGAACACAGGTGTCAATCACACCCAAACCAATACCAGTAAGTTTGTCATTTGTCAGGAAGTGGCATATGTAGTTACAGTGCCTTCAGAGAGTATTCACACCCCTTGACTTTTTCCACATTTTGTGGTGTTACAGCCATGATTAAAAATGTATTATATTGAGATATTTTGTCACACACATTATCCCATAATGTCAAAGTGGAAATATGTTTTTAGAAATCTTTACAAAGTAATAAAAAATGAAAAGGTGAAATGTCTTGAGTCAATAAGTATTCAACCCCTTTGTTATGGCAAGATGAAATAAATTGCATATCCCTTTCAGCAAGGGGGAGTTATTAATTACACTTTGGATGGTGTATCAATACACCCACATAGATACAGGTGTCTTTCTTAACTCAGTCGCCGAGGAGGAAGAAAACCGCTCAGGGATTTCACAATGAGGCCGATGGTGACTTTAAAACAGTTTAATGGCTGTGATGGGAGAAAACTGAGGATGGATCAACAACAGTGTAGTTACTCCACAATACTAACCTTGTTTAGGATTAAAAAAAATACATGGAATGGAGCTAAGCACAGGCAAAATGCTACTAGAAAACCTGGTTCAGTTAGCTTTCTACCAGACACTGGGAGATTCATTTACCTTTCAGCAGCACAATAACCTAAAACACAAGGCCAAATATACACCAGAGTTGCCTTCCAGGAAGACAGTGAATGTTCCTGAGTGACCGAGTTACAGTTTTCATTTAAATCTGCTTGAAAATCTTTGGAAAGACTTGAACATGGTTGTCTAGCAGTAAATCAACAACCAATTTGACAGAGCTTGAAGAATTATTTAAAGAATAAGGGGCAAATGTTGCACAATCCAGGTGTTGAAAGCTCTAAGAGACTTACCCAGAAAGACTCACAGCTGTAATCGCTACCAAAGGTAATTCTAAGATGTATTGACTCATGGTATACAATACTGGATGGCTAATGGCTAATGGTTGTGGTACAATAGTGGTGGTGCTATAACACTATCTGGCTGTTTATCAGACTGATGGTTGGCTGGGTGACTTTGAGGCTCTGGCCAGAGGGAGGTCCCTGTGGAGGGTGCCCATCCTGACGTCTGCGAAAACCGGGAATAACAAAGAGCTCTGTGTCCATCCCTAGTACTGCCTGATGAGAGTCCCACATAACTGTTCCCCACTCACTAGAAAGATGCTTTCAACAGCTGGGCCTCATTCAGCCGGTGCACAGCGTTTGTGAAATGCTCAGATATAGATCATGTCGGTTTCCCGATCGCCTCGTAAAAGAGGTTTCTTTAACTCAACGGTCTTTCCTGGTTAAATAAAAGTGAAATAAATTATATATTTGATGAAGAATAAAAAAGCCTCTGACAGGAAGAATGAACACTCGTGTCAGCTCTTATTCATAACATTTCTATCTACGTTTCCCTGATGAACATTGCCCAGGGGATGCAAGAGGTTGCCTAATGACTTTACAGTGGGTTTAGTTGGTAGTGAGCAATGATGGACAGTACCAGTCAAAATGTTATGCAGGTGAATGAGGACCCAAAAGCAACTTGGCGAAAACAGAGTCTTTAATCCAGTAAAGTAAATCTACAATCATAAAGCATAATTCCACTCGTAATGACGAGAACAGACTGGAGACTCGATCATGAACTGCAGGTTGCCTCGGGAAGGCACTTGAACGTAGCAGACTCAGACACCTGCTCACCACGCAGCATCTGAGGGAAACACGACACGACAGGGCGATACACAGACACAGCACGGTGAACAATAGACAATGATCCGACAGGGCAGAAACGGAAAACAAGGGGAGACATAGGGACTCTAATCAGGGGGAAAGATGGGGAACAGGTGTGGGAAGACTAAATGATTGATTAGGGGAATAGGAACAGCTGGGAGCAGGAACGGAGCGATAGAGGGAAGAGAGAGAGGGAGGAAGAGAGAAAGAGGGGAACGAACCTAAAAAGACCAGCAGGGGGAAAACGAACAGAGGGAAAAGCAAAATGACAAGACAAAATAAGACAAAACATGACAGTACCCCCCACTCACCGAGCGCTCCTGGCGCTCTCGAGGAGGAACACTGGCGGCAACGGAGGAAATCATAGATCACAAACGGTCCAGCACGTCCCGAGAAAGAACCCAACTCCTCTCCTCAGGACCGTAACGAAAAACGATAAAAAGGGAAACTAGGGTACTACTCTAAAAAAAAAAAATGAGACACGGGTAGAGAACTGAAAGCTTTAGAGCAAACAGGACCAAACAGGCCAGGAGAGTAACAACTAGGGACAGACTGAGACACAGCAAGGGCAGGAACAAGAACAGGAGAGATGCGATGGCAGGGAACAGACTGAGACCCAGCAAGACCAGGAGCAGAAGCAGAAAAAAATTACCAGACTTCTTCTGCGCGCAGTCTGAACACGCAGCCACGAAACGGCGTGTGTCACGCTCCTGAGTAGGCCACCAAAACCGCTGGCGAATAGAAGCAAGCGTACCCCGAACGCCGGGATGGCCAGCTAACTTGGCAGAGTGAGCCCACTGAAGAACAGCCAGACGAGTAGAAACAGGAACGAAAAGAAGGTTACTAGGACAAGCGCGCGGCGACGCAGTGTGCGTGAGTGCTTGCTTAACCTGTCTCTCAATTCCCAGACAGTCAACCCGACAACACGCCCAACAGGAAGGATCCCTCGGGATCGGTAGAAGCCACAGAAGAACTAAAGAGACGGGATAAAGCATGAGGCTTGGTGTTCTTAGTACCCGGGCAATAAGAAATAATGAACTCGAAACGAGCGAAAAACAACGCCCAACGAGCATGACGCGCATTCAGTCGTTTGGCATAACGGATGTACTCAAGGTTCTTTTGGTCAGTCCAAACGACAAAAGGAACGGTCGCCCTCCAACCACTGTCGCCATTTGCCTAGGGCTAAACGGATGGCGAGCAGTTCGCGGTTAGCCACATCATAGTTACGTTCCGACGGTGACAGGCGATGAGAAAATACGCACAAGGGTGGACCCCATCGTCAGTATCGGAGCGCTGGGACAGAATGGCTCCCACGCCCACCCCCGACGCGTCAACCTCAACAATAAACTGTTTAGTGACGTCAGGTGCAACAAGGATAGAAGCGGATGCAAAACGCTTCTTGAAGAGATCAGAACAACAATCATACGACCGGTGAGGAGGAAGGGAGTTGGTTCTGGACCGACTGAAGACCGTGCGCAGACCATGATATTCCTCCGGCACTCCTGTCAAATCACCAGGTTCCTCCTGAGAAGAGGGGACAGAACAAACAGGAGAAATAGCAGACATTAAACACGTCACATGACAAGAAACGTTCCAGGAAAGGATAGAATTACTAGACCAATCAAAAGAAGGATTATGACACACTAGCCAGGGATGACCCAAAACAACAGGTGTAAAAGGTGAACAAAAAATCAAAAAGAAATGGTCTCACTATGGTTACCAGATACAGTGAGGGTTAAAGGTAGTGTTTCATATAATATACTGGGGAGAGGACTACCATCCAAGGAAAACATGACCGTGGGCTCCCCTAACTGTCTGAGAGGAATGTCATGTTCCCGCGCCCAGGCTTCGTCCCTAAAACAGCCCTCTGCCCCAGAGTCTATTAATGCACTGCAGGAAGCTGCCGATCCGGTCCAGCGTAGATGGACCGGTAAGGTAGTACATGTACTTGACGGAGAGGACCGTCTAGTAGCGCTTATCAGTCGCCCTCCGCTTACTGATGAGCTCTGGCCTTTAACTGGACATGAAATGACAAAATGACCAGTGGAACCGCAATAGAGACAGAGGCGGTTGGTGATTCTCCGTTCCCTCTCCTTAGTCGAGATGCGAATACCCCCCAGCTGCATGGGCTCAACACCTGAGTCAGTGGGGAAAGACGGTAGTGTCGGAGAGAGGGGAGACACAGTTAACGCGAGCTCTCTTCTATGAGCTCGGTGACGAAGATCTACCCGTCGTTCAATGCGAATAGCGAGTTCAATCAAAGAATCCACGCTGGATGGAACCTCCCGAGAGAGAATCTCATCCTTAACCTTAGCGTGGAGTCCCTCCAGAAAACGAGCGAGCAACGCCTGCTCGTTCCAGTTACTGGAGGCAGCAAGAGTGCGAAACTCTATAGAGTAATCCGTTATGGATCGATTACCTTGACATAGGGAAGACAGGGACCAGGAAGCTTCTTTCCCAAAAACTGAGCGATCAAAACCCTTATCATCTCCTCTTTAAAGTTCAGATAATTGTTAGTACACTCAGCGCTTGCCTCCCAGATAGCTGTGCCCCACTGCCGAGCCCGACCAGTAAGGAGTGATATGACGTAGGCAATCCGAGCTCTCTCTCTTGAGTATGTGTTGGGTTGGAGAGAGAACACAATATCACACTGGGTGAGAAAGGAGCGGCACTCAGTGGGCTGCCCAGAATAACATGGTGGGTTATTAACCCTAGGTTCCGGAGGCTCGGAAGAACCGGAAGTAGCTGGTGACACGAGACGAAGACTCTGATACTGTCCTGAGAGGTCGGAGACCTGAGCGGCCAGGGTCTCAACGGCATGCCGAGCAGCAGACAATTCCTGCTCGTGTCTGCCGAGCATCGCTCCCTGGAACTCGAGAGTAGAGTAGAGAGAATCCATAGTCGCTGGGTCCATTCTTGGTCGGATCATTCTGTTATGCAGGTGAATGAGGACCCAAAAGCAACTTGGCGAAAACAGAGTCTTTAATCCAGTAAAGTAAATCTACAATCATAAAGCATAATTCCACTCGTAATGACGAGAACAGACTGGAGACTCGATCATGAACTGCAGGTTGCCTCGGGAAGGCACTTGAACGTAGCAGACTCAGACACCTGCTCACCACGCAGCATCTGAGGGAAACACGACACGACAGGGCGATACACAGACACAGCACGGTGAACAATAGACAATGATCCGACAGGGCAGAAACGGAAAACAAGGGGAGACATAGGGACTCTAATCAGGGGGAAAGATGGGGAACAGGTGTGGGAAGACTAAATGATTGATTAGGGGAATAGGAACAGCTGGGAGCAGGAACGGAGCGATAGAGGGAAGAGAGAGAGGGAGGAAGAGAGAAAGAGGGGAACGAACCTAAAAAGACCAGCAGGGGGAAAACGAACAGAGGGAAAAGCAAAATGACAAGACAAAATAAGACAAAACATGACACAAAAGTCTGGACACACCGACTCATTCAAGGGTTTTCTTTATTTTTGACTATTTTCAAAATATAGATTTAAAAAAATATATTTTTGTTATGTTTAGCTCACATAATATAAGTTAAAAGTATGCGTTAAAGTGTCTGTAGTAGAATACATGTATCAATGGAAAGGTCTCCAAAGCCTGATGGCTGCACGGTGGCTTCAATACAGCGCCCCAATATGAAAGAGCTGAAATGTGAGTGGTTCTGAACACCTCCCGAGTCCGCGTTTCAGCTCCAGACTTTTTGTTGCCCTGGATACGCCCATAGCAGCCACACGCCTCTGTGGTAGAAGAGAGCTGTGCTAAAGCACAGTTTGTGAGACAACATGCCGAAATAGGTTGTTCTCACGGAAACATCTCCAAAGTCCAAACGGTTTGAGCTACAGACAATGGACCCCTTCATGGAAAGCTTAGACACTCACGGACACGCTCGAGTTGTCTATTTAGCTCGATGGTCACATCCGCACAGGACTCATTAGAATGGAAGGTGTTTTCTCCATAGAAGATCTTAAAGAAGTATTTCATTGTGATAATTAGGGGATCAGCAGCAAAGCTGGTGAAACCCTATTTTACATGTTCCATTCATTATTATGTTCCTCTTTTGGTGAAAAAATGCTTGTGAGATGAAAAGGCCCAGGACTGTGCAATTTAGCAAAAAAAAAAAAAAAGAAGGTCATTCTCATTTTGTCTGTCATAGTTGAAGTGTACCTATGATGACAATTACAGGCCTCTCTCATATTTTTAAGTGGGAGAACTTGCACAATTGTTGGCTGACTAAATACTTTTTTGCCCCACTGTAGTTGCTGTCACAAACTCCAAATTGAAAACAGTTGTCACATACTATTTGAATATTCATATCCCACAGAGCAAATATTTTCTGTATTTACATAATTCTTATAAATGCTGTTTTTAAGATCAGGTTTTTGTTTGGTTGACCTCATTTTTGTAGTCACAGTATTCAATTAAACTGATGAATGTACATTTTGATGTCAAAATGCATTTGATAGGATGATTTGGATTGGGACCGATATACAGTTGAAGTCGGAAGTTTACATACACTTAGGTTGGAGTCATTAAAACTAGTTTTTCAAACACTCCACAAATTTATTTTTTAACAAACTATAGTTTTGGCAAGTCGGTTAGGACACCAACTATGTGCATGACACAAGTAATTTTTCCAACAATTGTCTACAGAAATAAATTGTAGACCTCCACAAGTCTGGTTCATCCTTGGAAGCAATTTCCAAATGCCTGAAGGTACCACGCTCATCTGTACAAACAATAATATGCAAGTATAAACTCCATGGGACCACGCAGCCGTCATACCGCTCAGGAAGGAGATGCATTCTGTCTCCTGGAGATGAACGTACTTTGTTGCGAAAAGTGCAAATCAATCCCAGAACAACAGCAAAGGACCTTGTGAAGATGCTGGAGGAAACAGGTACAAAAGTATCTATATACATAGTAAAACGAGTCCTATATTGACATAACCTGAAAGGCCGCTCAGCAAGGAAGAAGCCGCTGCTCCAAAACCGCCATAAAAAAGCCAGACTACGTTTTGCAACTGCACATGGGGACAAAGATCATACGTTTTGGAGAAATGTCCTCTGGTCTGATGAAACAAAAAATAGAACTGTTTGGCCATTTTGACCATTGATATGTTTGGAGGAAAAAAGGTGAGGCTTGCAAACCGAAGAACACCATCCCAACTGTGAAGCACGGGGGTGGCAGCATCATGTTATGGGGGTGCTTTGCTGCAGGAGGGACTGGTGCACTTCACAAAATAGATGGCATCATGAGGGAGGACAATTATGTGGATATATTGAAGCAACATCTCAAGACATCAGTCAGGAAGTTAAAGCTTGGTCAAAAATGGATCTTCCAAATGGACAATGACCCCAAGCATACTTCCAAAGTTGTGGCAAAATGGCTGAAGGACAACAAAGTCAAGGTATTGGAGTGGCCATCACAAAGCCCTGACCTCAATCCCATAGAACATTTGAGGGCAGAACTGAAAAAGGCCTACAAACATGACTCAGTTACACCAGCTCTGTCAGGAGGAATGGGCCGGAATTCACCCAACTTATTGTGGGAAGCTTGTAGAAGGCTACCCAAAACATTTGACCCAAGTTAAACAATTTAAAGGCAATGCTACCAAATACTAATTGAGTGTATGCAAACGTCTAAACCACCGGGAATGTGATGAAAGCCAGATGATTAACTGTGTGTATGGCATAATACGCCATTTGTATGAGCTGTCAATAGACCAGCGAAGGTCATTGTACCATTACATGAATGCCGACTAGGCCTGTGTGTGAATACTACCTATCTGTAGCATGAGTTAATTTGGGAATGTGAAGAAAGAAATAAAAGCTGAAATAAATCATTCTCTCTACTATTATTCTGACATGTCACATTCTTAAAATAAAGTGGTGATCCTAACTGACCTAAAACAGGGAATTGTCACTAGGATTAAATGTCAGGAATTGTGAAAAACTGAGTTTAAATGTATTTGGCTAAGCGGTATGTAAACTTCCGACTTCAAATGTATGTAAATATGTAAAAATACACATTTATACACCTTACTTTATGATAAAATTCCACCAAATGCTGAATTATTTGGGACTACCGTGAGTGTAATCTCCTTAAATTAGCTCAGAATGTAATCATATTCTGAAAGGAATAACATAATGGAACTCCGCCTGCAAGAGGACGTAGACCTTTATGACCTACTGTATAATATGCTCTTGAATGAAATCCTGTTAACCATTTGGGATTATGTACACACTGCTTGATGCTAAAAATACATTTTACATAGTGTCTGGCCCATTATTTTTACTAGAAACTATCTGAACACGTCATTAAAATATAAATAATCTGGATTTTCATTCATTCTCAGATAATCCACACCAAAAACGAAGAGAAAGGGGGAAAAAGAGGGAGTGCCAATCAAGACCAAAGAAAAGGAGAAAAGGATACAGAACACCCCTTCAAGATGGCGCAGATCCCTCAGATGTGGCACACCAAGGTGATGCCCCAGGAAGAGAATGTGGACCTGGACAAAATGGTTGCTTTTGGTAGCCAACCCGAGTGCTCCATCTGCTACAACACCTACGACAATGTTTTCAAGACGCCCAAGCTGCTGGAGTGCACCCACACCTTCTGCCTGGAGTGCCTGTCGCGCCTCATGGCCATTTCGCTAGGAGAACAGGAAGGAGGCAGCAGCAAGATCCCTTGTCCATTCTGCCGCCACCCTACCCTCCTAACCGAGGAGGGTCCGCCTGCCCTGGCCACCAGCCAAGAGGTACTGTGTAAACTGCCCAGCCACCAGCAGCACGAGGAACCTGTGTGGCTTGATGGGGAGAAGCTGTGCTACAAGCGGCCACTGGAGGCCAACCCCGAACACCCAGCTCCACCTCAGCCTTCTGCATCTCCATCGACATCGGGGCCAGCAAGGCAGGTGAGGTCCTTGCTCAGACATGGCCCCAGCGCATAGGCTTCCTGGAGCGTCTGAACGGCTGGAAGCGGCTGCTGGTCTTCATCGTGTTGATGGTGCTGCTGGTGGTCATCGTGCTGTGGCCCCTGCAGTGCATTGTCACCATGGGCAATATGCGCTGCATGCCGCGCACCGTGAGCTCAGGACTCGGCTTCACCGCCACCACCGCTAACCCATTCACCAGGATACCCAGTCTCACAAAGGGAGCATTTAATTAAAAGACATGATATGTAGTAGGCCAGATACCTGGTTCACAAGTCCACAGATCGCCAGAGTGCTTATTGAAAAGCACATGGCCATGTGGTTAAGGCCCACGGCCGTCAGTTAGGGAGCTCGTAAGGAAGCATTTCACGGTAAGGTCTACACCTGTGACTAATCAAATTGGATTTGATTTGAATCAAAGAAGACTGAATATAGAACTTAACGGTGAGAGACTGCACACTCCATCCAATTGTTTTAACAATTGATAACGGTGTGCTCAGTGCCATTTTTCTGACAAGAAAGTTACAAATAACATTCATAATGAAATTCATACATGAATTCCAATCCTTGCACCTTGATTTAACTGATATTGTTTTGAGATTTTCCTTTATAAAATTGTTATTTTGCATTAAAAATATAATATGTGGATTAAATATGTTGTAATATTCAGTCACAATCTGGGTGAAATCTATTCATATCTACAGTATCAGATTTGTTGGCCACAGTACAACAGTATAGGTAATTGTTTTCAAAACAAATCCGTCCGACATTACTTTCACAACACACTGAAAACATTTTTGTTGTGTATCCAAGTCAGAGCAGACATTGAAACTCAATACTTTAGAAACCTCCACTCAAAATGTTCAGTTAAAGAACAAAGTTCAGCTGTCTTATCTGATTTGAAAATAAGAGTATGCCAAAACACAATGCTGAAATTGTAAGTGTATATACATGTATAGTTCATTGTACTATTCTGATATATATTTAGTTTACAATACTACAATAAATGAAAAACAACACAGGCATGGTCTAGGTTTAGGAAAATATTGCATAGCTTTGTACAGCACTTACCTAATCAGGATTGACCAGAATGACATAGACATGAATGGTTGGTCTTGGTAGGAACTAATGATTCATGGTGTTTCCCACTTCCTGTTAGAATCGGTTTATTTCATTTGTATTAAATATATTGTTTCTTATTTTTTACATTCCAAAAACAAACATATACATACTAACAACTTACAGACACACACAAACAATGACTACATCTCCTCTGCCCAGACCTGCATGCTCACACCCCCATCCCTAGTGCCTGCATTATTGTTTGCCACTTGGCCTTAAATTGTACCAATTAGTTTATTCTCGGTCACCCATGCCATTTCAACATTTCAAAAATAAATCATTTGTTTTTCCAATTGTGTCAAAGATGGCAGATTGTTTGTCTTCCAAGTACGTTTTTTCAAGAAGTGTGATTCCTGTAAGTATCTTATCTGGGCACACACCATTTGACCAGTCATGATTTTCCTAACAAACAACCATTATTACTGTGTAGCGAGTTGTTCAGTGTTATGTTGATATTATACGATAAACAGCCGTTTTCAGAATACGTGCTTCAGAAAGACTTTACTCCCAGCCAGACAGATATGCAAGTCATACATATGAGCCTCCCAAATTCTCCTGTAACATATGGTTTATTTAAAGCGTTAACGAATATTGATTGTTATTACAGCTATATCACGTTATTAATAACAACAAAAGAATGTTAACTGAGCACAGCTAACCAAATATGACATAAGACAATAGCCAGCACTTCGGTTCATATTTGCGTTTCATCTCTCATGGTTAGTCAGAGGCCAGGCACTACAATTTTGGTATGCAGTGCATATATTGATTGCAGCTAGGTATGTTCCAGCAGTCTATGGTTGCCCGATGCGGTTCACCCAGAGGCAGTGGTATTATCGCCAAACCGACTGGGAATCACTTAGGCAAAGCTCACAGCCTGAGTTTGGCAGGTGATTCCGCGTCTTTGTTCCTCGTCGCCATATAGGTTGCTCTGTAGTGTTTGTTAATTGTTGTTTTACGCTGTTCGTCAAACACGGACGGCCTGGTTGATCGCCGCGCTAATCATCTTCTTCACCAGAAATCGCCATAACGCTCAATACAGTTTGACTAAGATGACAACGAGGGCAGGTATTGGGGTGTCAGCCGAGCGGCAGACGGCGACACATGGCGAAATTCTCGATCGGGACCAGGATTAATAGTCAAAGGCGCAGCAGTGAGTGTGAGCAGCTCAAAGAGCACAGTATGGACTATATGGGAGGAGATAGGATAATGCACCCAGGAGAGGCGGAAGGAGAATGAGGTTGGAATGTGCACGCCGGATCTACAATGAGGTCAGCCCCTGGGGGGGACGAGTAAGGTTGACGCCAGCGAGACCCACGCTAGCCCCAGAGCCGGGGCTGGGGGAGAACCGGCAGCCATGCAGCAGTGGATCACCAGCGGTACCGCGTTGCAAGGCTCAGCCGCAGGCTGATTGAGTCGTCGCCAAATGCCATGAGGCCGCCTACGATCCGTCCCAGTGTTCCCGCCGCTTATACCGCCTGGCGCCGGTAAACGGTTGGGGCGCGGTTGTTTCACCGCCGCATTCGGGCGATCGTAGCATCACCAGGTACGAGGCTTGCGGTTTGCGCTGAGGTTACAGCACGGCTATCCAACACCTCCACACCTCACCTCCGGTTTCTGGTGCTGCCCTGTTCACACCATGCCACAGGCTGTCCAGTCGATCTTCCTGCCAGTTGGACAGCTTGAGCCAGAGCCTCTCCTGCTGCTGCTCGCCTGTTCAGCTGCCAGAGTCTCTTCCTCCACAGCTAAGCTGGAGTCTCTCCTATTCGTACCAGCGCAGCCAGAGCCTCTCTTACAGCGCGGAGTCTCCCAAGCCTGTTCAGCGCAGCTAGAAGCCTTCTTCCACAGCGCTGGGAGCTGCAGTCTCCCGTACCAGCGCAGCCAGAGCTGCCAGCTTGAGCCAGAATGCCAGCTTCCGCATGGACAGAGCTGCCAGCTCAGTATACAGAAGCCGCCAGTCGTGCATGGAGTTGACAGCATGAGCTGTAAGTTGCACAGTCTGCATGTTGTGTCAAAATTACACAGAAGGATGTTGCAGGAGTGCCAGAGCAGTCAGTCTGCATGAAGCAGCCAGAGCTGCCGCCCATGAAACAAATAGAATTGTCAGTCTGTTAAGTGAGCTGCCAAACAGCAGCCAACCAGTCTGCAAGGAGCAGTTCGCGATGTTAGCTCAGTGAGCTGCCAGTTCAAGTGAGTCAGTCTGCACGGACAGAGCCGCCAGTCTGCGGCTGGCTGCCAGAGCTGTCAGCCTGGTGCTGTTGACGCCAGTCACGCATAACAGAGCCGCCAGTCAGCATGGAGCGTTTCGATTCTCGGCGCCAGTCAGCCAGATCCTCGTTGTCGGCCAGACCTGCCAGTCGGTCAGATCTTTCGGCCATCACTACAGTCAGCGCCAGTCAGCCAGAGATTCGTCGAAATCATCGTCGCGCCAGATCGGTGACTATTGTCCCAGCTCTCGAAGCCCTCACTCCGAAGTTCACTCCCAGTTTCCTTCACTCACCCCGAGCTCACTGTGCCTCCGGCTTATTCACTCTCCGACAGTCCAGCTGAGCTGTCTAGTCTGACTGCCTGTTCATGCTCGGAAGCAGACATGGCTGGGGGCGAGAAAGAGCCCAGGACGTGACTACATTGACTGATAAACATTTGAGCTTACCTGACTCACCCTCCCTCTACTTGGCAGTGAAATGGGAGTCCTAAGATCAGGGGAGACTCTGTTCACGCCCCCGGTCTATATTTGCAGTTTATCTTCATACAATGGTGGCCAGCAGCGTGGTATACTGCATGCGGTATTGGGATCAGTTAAATGAAGAACAGCGGTCATCTGGAGTGGTTCTCACCGAGCAGGTGTTTGACGCTGTCTCGATTGAACCATATTTGTGGCAGCCATATTCCTTGAGTTGGTAAGTGACACCTCGCAGTTAGCCGATCAGCATAGTTGCCGCCTATTGTTTTGTAGCGTTTGTAAGTCTCTGCGTTTATTTTCTTGTGGTTCACAAGATAACTGCATCGTTGCTTTTTGATCGACTTTCCTTCACACCTGCAGAAAACTCTACAGCTACTGCACATACTTCGACTTTGCTTTTTAATTCCTAAGAATTACGCAGAAGAAAATCACTCACATTTCCCTGCTTATAAAGTCACGATTGTCAGCAAATCACATTATTACAGCACTACATACACTAAACTATCATTTACAGAGGCTCACATTTTTATTAAACCATTAAATATTTATTTAGACGCACTATCGTGCTTACCCATCGATGGAATCCACCATTTGAAACGCCGATAAGCGCCTGCTAAATGACTTAAATGTAAATGTAATGTTACTTTAATCATCTCTCATTGCATCGCGTTCGACAGAAGAAGCTAATAAGTCAAGAGTGAGGGAAGAGTCTTCATCCAAACACAACAATCCAGTATAAAATAAACTCATGAAATTCAATCATTATAATATCATACTGCTAACAGCATATAAAATAACCGATATAATTAGCCGTATACTTTCAAATAATCAGTTTATTATAATTTACATCATGATGTACTCACATTAATAAATAATAATAATGATCTATAGAAAATAAAATGCTTCAAAAGAAAATAGAAATGAAAAACTTATTAAATGACGCATATGTCGAAATTATCATCATACTACTTTTCTTTAAATTGTTTAATGTCATCTGATATATCACAGATCAGTTTCAGCTAAAGACCTGAAGCCAAACAATTTCAAAAAATGCAAAGAAATTATTTTTCATCATAAACACTTTACAAATACCATCACATACCAAAAAGTTTAGATCTAGAGGCAAAGGGAAACACATAAATCATTCAACATCAATAACAGAGTCATTAAGCGAAGATTGGGGAGTTAGCAGGCAGTTGAACGACGATAATTTCTCGCAAAATAAGTTATTACTAGTGATTTCAGAACATGAGCTGCATACTTGCTGCCGCTTGCCTCAGCACCACACTGAAATATATGCATCATGCAGACTTCACCATACCAGGCGAAATCCATTTACCACACTCTTATACCTAGGACCAAGTACAAATAAATTCAATTTTTATATGCGTATTAAAATTGTCAAAAGTTTATATCTGTCCTACATAGCATGCAATGACACAGACTCTGGGCCAAACTTGCTAGACACGGCTGCTCTATTCTTGGCTGTTTGTTATTGCCCAATAGAATGAATGCAGGGGCCACGTATTCTTTCATTGAGTCACTTCTTTATTGCAATAAGAATGAAAAATCGTTACATTTAATGATAAATATTTATTGCGGTAGTCCCGAATGAATTGGGTGAACAATGACGAGTCAGTGTTAGACTAACATTAAATGCAAGCACACTACGACAATAACAGGAGGATAGTTATTCTGGGGATTATGATATTTGTGTGTCTAACTTTCACTTATCATTATTCACGACCATTCAGGATCATCCGCAATCATGGCTAAAAGTACTGCGTAGAGCCAAAACAACAAATAAAAAGATATCGTCCAATAGTTTATTAATGTGTAGCATGAATACAATATTGAGAATGACATATCCTACTAGACTGATTTAGCTTCTTGAAATGTTAGCATTATTTCTGAAATATTGAAAATCCAGTATTACTGAAAGTTACTTGCATTGGTGGACTAGCACTCCATGGAAAATGCCAGTTGCCTAGTTAAAAAGGCCTGAACCATGTACAAGCACAGTTCTATTCACACAAGATAACACAATCTCTATGAAACAAAAACAACCGCTTGTTCAAGGACACATCAATGTGTCACTTGGTCAAATTCAGTGAACACTCAACACAGATTTTTATGCAAAATGCCAAGAATAAGAAGATGACGCTCGTCAGAGTTACACCATGATGTACATGTATATTTCAAAATATATTACTGAAGGCTCTTTGCCTCTCCTTTCTGATCATATCGCTGTCACTTCCAATCCATCGCTGCCCGGATTACAGCCATTCTGCAGATTGCTTTTGATGTTCATTATTTACTCTGGGCTGTAACATCTGGCCCAGTAATGTCAATAAGTGCCCCCAGCGATAGCAGCCCACTCAGTGACAGGCTATGACCTCACTCTCTTCCGCCTCCTCTCATCTTCTCCACTGCCACAACCTGTTAGACAGAAAAACTCTTGTAGACTCTTCAGTCAACGCTGACTCAAACTACTTCAAGATATACATGGCACAGAAAATTTTGCTTTTCAATTATACCATGGAATTGATCTTCTTCCTGAGGCAATACCGCACGCTTTCTTTCACAAACACACCAACACAACAACAATAAACTTAGTCCATTGCGACATGATTCAAAACTAAATAAGAAGAACTGATGATGGAGAGAGCCTGTTGGTCGATAATGCAGGAACGAAGAGTTATCAAGGTCAAAAGAAACATCGTGAGGTGGGACAATGAAGTACATCTCAAATTATATTGAAGAAATACTTGCACAGAAATGCCAGTGGCAATGAAAATTCCTTGCCTATGAGCTGTAAGTATTCTTTTCACCCCAACCCATCGACAGTTGAATGATTGAGTACGTTACCCTGACTTTCTCAAAATGAAGGCAGGAGAGAGGCCGAAAGTTAGTTCATGCCAGCAGTCTTCACGTGGCCTCGAACACTGCAGTAATGACTGCCGGGTTGGGCACACACTGCCTTGATTCAACAGACAGAGCTGCTATAGGCAGAGAGAGAGATAGCCTGAGAGGAGAAGAGAAATCTCTCAATCTTTCTGTCCATCCACCACGACAGAACACTTAAAGATCACTAAACACGCACAAGAGTACACAATGGCTCTGTTCTTCGATTAGTTGAGTCAACAGAAATAGCAAGATCATTTCAGCCATTGCGATGGCTGATAGATTAGTTGTGAGGACGAAGGTTGGCGTCCCAGTGGATAAACAACGGTAGACTCGTAGAAGAGACATGAAGTCATGCGAGGTCATATATATACAGGAAGTTTCCCGCACCACTCCCTCTCTCCGCGATGCCCATAGCTCAGCAGAAGGCAGACTAGTGCCGTGACCAATCCACGCCAGGGGTCACCACAGGTCCTCACGAACGCGCTGACAATATACCTCGTCGGTAGCCACAATGTACCTATCGATCGCTGATGGCAACATTCTTCCTCCTTATTGTGAGTCGCATTACAAAAACACACCATTTAGTTTTATATTTGCATATTTGCGTTTTAACATAATGTGCCAGTTGTCGTTTTTCGCACAGCATTGATATCAGAACAGCGACATTTTAACTGGTTTGCCTGACACGAAGGATACACTGCACCAGGCTCAAGTACTCGCATTAAGAAAGCTGGGCGACAGACTGGTACCAGAGCACTCGCAGTGGTAACCGCTCTCTGATTGTCCTGTTTTCGATTGCCAAACATAAACTGACAGCTCCATTCAGGCCAGGTGCCTCCGGAGCTGCTGTCTTGGGAGTGCGTGAGGAGCTTGTTCCACATTGGGTGCCAGAGCCAGCGAACAGCTTGACTGGGTTACCGTGAGTGGTTGCCAGATGACCAGTGTTCTTCAGCCAGTGGTTTGATCAGAGCCTGGAGGTACCGATCACGCCCGAGGCAGCACTACGGCCCAGGTGATGCTGGCTTCACTGGAGCCAGCGGTATAGTCCGAGATCGAGAACCTCTGGGCCCTCTCAATGCCACCACCACGTCACGACACTGGCTCTAGACAAACAGCAATGTCTAGGGTAGTGTGCCCAATACTGGTAGCATGTCTATTCGCCGCCTGGGAGATAGAGTACCATGATAAGCTGAACACCACACTATCTACTTTTTGTAGCCATTTATTTAACACATTGTACCGCACTTCAGCGAAAGCTGTATAGTCCATAGCTCATTCAGAAAGGACGGGGACTTAATGCAGATTACAATTGCTTCACCTCATTTTCATGCAAACTAGAGGAAGAAATAACTATAGACCACTTTGCCCACACACAGAGCCGCCTCCATTTGGCAACCGACCATACTCTATCCTCCTGACTCTGCCAGCTAAAACCAAGTTGTGAAGTTCGTTATTTAGCTACGAAGGGCTATGACTGTTTTTTGTTAGCACACCAAATATACCCCGCGATTCATTCAGTGGCATGAGTACATCACCTCATGTCACTGGCTATGCTAAGAGTCGACGACAGCTGTCCTCACAGTGATTCTTTACACATATCCCACCAGCCATTACAGGTAACCGCACGGGAGCCAAAGCAGGGGAATGCACTACCAGTCGTGTCCATTGACTAGAATGACAGTGCACCACTGCGCCCAGGTAACACAGCTCACTTAGTCACCAGCGGAACATCCAGGATCATTTATAGAAATTCCACTATGCAAAACACAGCCTGACGCTGTCGGATGTGCAGGCTGGCCACGACTACAAAGAAATGCATGCTGTTCAGTGTAGCAAGCACAGACGGCCCAAATGCCAGCTCTGGGCACGATGACAGACCGTTTGACGACAGTGCATCACACTTCCGTGTGAGCAAGACTCTTTAAATAGGTCAATGTCATGTCGCAAATAGGCGCATCTCGAGCATGCGCGACACTCAGCCACATCTTCTTCTCGACCGAAAGTTCGGTTGAGCCTACGATCAGGCATCACCGTCCCAATACGCTTCGGGCACGGTCGCCGTATTTCAGAAGTGCTTGAAAGCGTTGTCATACCACACACCACCGAGACGCCTAACAGATGATACATTTACCGCCGACACTGGTTGGCGACACTATGAGACGCTGTCGATCGCTATCAGCTGCTCAACACCATATGCCTGTACTCATCACTAGTGGGACTTGGGACTAACACTCACTGCACGTTTCAGGTGGTAAGGGGTATATCATATTTGGCCACATGAAACAATAATCGCCTCAGGTGCTTCCTTCCTGTACTCAGCTCAATTGGCTGTGGTGGCTGCTCATCTGATCACGACAACACAAGAGGATCTGGCAGTGGGAACCTGTCAGCTAAAGAAAGATGATCGGACAGCAAAAGAGGTCGACCACAACGGGCTTGATAGAATGTATTAGTTCTGATGCCCACATTAATAAACAAACTGTGTACTTAATAATGCACCAGAAGACCACGGCAGGTCACTGCCTGGTAGTGGCAAGAGCTGGTAGTCTCACCGTAAAAGCACTATAGAGGGTAGTGTGTGGCAATGGGTGCTGCCATCCAGGAACTATAGACGGTGTGAGCTCCAACAAATTGTCAAAGACTTCCATCACCCAGTCAGCTCTTCTGTTACCGCAATGGGGCAGCAGTACCGATCCGTTAGTCTGAGGTTCAAAAGGCTTTCACTTCTAAGCCATAAGACAGATGAATACCACTATTTGCACATACCCTTTACTGCCGTTACTGCTTAGTCACTTACATGTACATATTACTGACTACCTACTCAAGCATATTGACTTCGAACTGGTATCCCTATAGAGAAGTTCTGATTATTTGTACTGTTGTTTATTTTGTAATATTTTCAACTCTATTTTCTTAAAACTGCATTGTTGGGTTAAGGGCTTCAAAATACATTTCATGGTATCGCTTGTAAGATGACAAATATACGGATTTGATTTACTGATTTCAAACCTTTCTCATCCGTACCATTGACAGTTGTCCATTCTAACGTCTTGTAGCTTATCGAGACAATCAAACAGGCATTGCTATGATTCGAAAACTGAGCATGGGAAAACACCGTCTCTCCCCGGCCTTGGCTGAAGAACAGCTACGGATCATGCTTCTCTGCTTTGTTCTGCACTTTACCTTCTCTAGAAAGGATGATTTTCAAGTTACTTACTCTTTATCCGAGACATACACCTAGTTAAATGTCTAGGTTGCATCACTAAGCGGCAGGTCATTTTGAAAGCCTTGAAACTGCCATTTACCTTCTTCATTCGCGCCACAGGGTAGCAGAGATATTCAGTTCACAACCACGAGGACTCCATACATTAATAACACACACATGCATTATTTTACATCATGCACTTATCAAAATGCATGCACATTTACCTAGACAACAGCGATCTCTCTAAGTTTTTTTCCTGTGTTTTGCAGTCATTGCTGCGTCGTTTTTAGGTTGTAAAGCACCTGAGATTGATAGTTTAAGGCTATATAAATACATTTACTTCTGGATCGACAACAGATACGCACCAATAATCACATGACAAGAAACTATAGGTGTTGCTGTATTCAGTTGCACGAAGATTATCTCCAATGTTATTTAAACTCAGTTTTTCATTGGCTCTCGACATTTAGTACTCTCGTACTTGTCAGTTGAACACATGAATGTATGTTGCCCAGAATATTATAGAGGCATTTCAGCTTTTATTTACTTCCTTCACACTCCAGTCGTGAAGCATACACTCACCAGCAGGCTTGGTAGCATTGCCTTTGGAAGGCTTAACTTTGGGCCAACATTCAGGTAGTCAAGCCTCCAGTTACCTGATTCTCTGACAGAGTTGCTGCCCACAGCTTATGATTGAGGTCGGCTTGTGAGGCCACCTCCGTCACCTAATCTCTTGCCACACACCATGGGAGCATCACACCTATTTGCCATCAGCCTTAATCTCCTGACCGATGCCTGAGATGCTGCTTACAGATCTGTTATAATAACTCTACTCATGATGCCATCACAGAGTGCCACTTCACCGGAAGTCGGCTCAGGTGCTGGCGTGGTGTCACTGCCATTGTCTATCCACTTTTCATTGTCTGTTTTTCATTATCTGGCTTTTACTATACTGTTGTGTAGTTTAATGGTGATTGTTGTAGCAAGCTGTAGGAAGGCGCTGTTTTGTACTCCATGTTGGTTAATGACTTCTGCCGTCGCCGCCTACACAGTTCCACTCTCAACATGATAGGCAACTCGCAAGCCACAAAGTTGACGGTGTTCTTGCTTGCGTCTTCCCTCCAAACATAACGGCGGCTTCCGGCAATATCTGCGCCTTCAGCCATCGCACTGCGACATTTCCACAGGACATCGTAGTCTGGTTATAGCGCGGTTCGCTTAGCCGAGTATAGGACGACACAGATTATGACATTTCGTTCTCCAGCACCTTCACAGCAGTCTTTACAAAGCCAGTCTTCTAAGACACTTGCACCTTATTTTGTACAATGGTCTTCATGCCGACTCTTCTTTCCTGAGTCTTTTGTTTTGACTTGAGATGTCAAGTTAAAGAGGCACGGAGTTTCTGAAAGGTAGTATTATCCGTCTGTCATATAGCCATGACATATTTTTTGACTAGCGTCGTATTTTAAAGGGGAGCAACAGTCAACTTAGTGTATGTAAACCTCTTAGAATCATCTGAATTGTGATACAGTGAATTCCAGAGTTGTTACCTGTTGGCTTGTGTCATGCACAAAAGTAGATGTACCCTAATGACTTCTCAATAAAAGTTGTTAACACACATTTCAGGAAAGGGTTGGAAAAACAAGTTTAATAACTCCAACCTAAGTGTATGTAAATCTCAACTAGACTTAAATGCTTAGAGAAGACCATGTTATTGGGTTGACGCCCTGCTCCTTCTAGTCAGGCTGCCAGGTTGGCGCATACTGTACCGCTGTCAGACCCTCACTTCCTTCATCACTTCCCTGATAATTTCCTATGTCACTTTCAGGCATTACGTTTTCAGCTGTTTTCTGCGGCGATTTTATAAAAACACCACTCTTCTCGACCCATTTATTCTCAGCGCAGGAGTGAGAACCACCTCCACGAACACTGAGGGTTGATGGCCACCGCGCACAGTCAGTATGTAGATAATGGCGAAATGCCGCGTATGCCTGTTTTCTGGGGACCGATTGCTGGTTCAGATTATTAAATCAACATATAATGAGCACACAAACATCATAGTTATTCAATAGCATTGACTACATTTTTGACACCGTAGAACTTCACTTATTCATACTCATTGACGGTACCATATATGGTTATATTCAGGAAATTGCCTGTAGCAGGCAGAGAGCCTGGCCAAAAATATTAAATCAGATTTATGTAGACGCATGTTAAAAATATCATTTGGTAGTTATATTGACGCTGGCAAATGAAAATTGCCGATAAACATGGTAGAAAACTTCGACCGTTAGAACTTAATAGTATGGCTCCAGGATTGATGAGAAATTAAACGTTCAAGATTGGCAGCGAAAGAAACACCGCAAGATTCTGAATGGTCAATCTTACCAAATATAGCAACAGTCAAATGTTTGGACACTACTGCTTTCCGCTTTTATTTGAAATCATTTTCGAACATTGCAGGAATACTAGGAATATTAAATTCATGAAAAATACATTAAACAAAATACAGCCTATACTCGTAAAGTAAAGTCACGCTTAATATCTGTTAAAGTATCAGCAAAGACAGTTTGTTTCATTCTGCCATATGCTCATTGAAGGAAAGTGGCTTATGTCAGACATTGCACCAGAAGCCTGGTTCAGGCCGACTGACGTGATTGGAGCCCCATTGCGGTTATTTCAGCTGTCGCACGTGATTGTGGAAGCAGAATTCTGCCTCTTAACTGACTCTGTCTGGTCAAACAATGTGGCTAACATTTATTTGTGTTTGTTACCATACTCTATGTTGTAGATGGTATATCAGCTCTTCTGCAGCACTTACTGTCTATCATTTATGAAAGAATGCTGTTAACACTCAGCTCTCACTTCAATCATGCTAATTGTTTGTATATAACGAATCTTCTGTAACTAACTGAACTTTTTAGTTTGCCTTATGGCGTGAACATGGGGCCCAAACAGGGCCAAAGTGACCAGACTCATCTCAGATCCTCATTTCATACCAGCTGACATCATCACGTTGATGAAACATTGCTGGCAGGAAATACCTTCACGTCACAAGAAGGAGCTGGTCATGGATTCTGCAGCAGTGGTGAAAGTCATTATTTCTTGCACACCGAGGACATGAATGGTTCACACGACGGGTGTGGAGAAGAGTACAATAGTTTCATCCGTGAGTTACGATATCGTCCGACTCGCAGCCTTCATATATTTTTACCATCGAGCATCCTGTCGACTGCCTAGGGCCAGCAGAGGTTTGTCCATCACACACGGCTGCACTAGACATCACTATTCATTTCCAAAGCCGCATCTGATACTCGCCGTTATTTCGTATTACAGAAGTTATTATGGCATCTGTTAACAGAGTTTTTATACTTCGTTATTATTCTGCAAGCTTGCTGATTATTTACTGCATTTGATTTGCCGCACCTTCCAGCATCAACAAATTTCTGATTTGCTTTTCTTCCGTACACGTCAGGCTGAGATTGTCCATCTGCCACCTACTGTAGTATTGTTCGATAGCAGGATTCAGTTCATATTGCTCAGACCACTGGTGTGAGTTCAGATTTCCTCTACATCCATTTCAAGAGTAGTTGTTGCTCTGTCAACAAAGGTTTACATGCCCAGAGGTAAAGGTTACGTGGCCTGAGCCAGAGGGCCTCAGGCTCGCTCATGGACCCCATGCTTGTCGACACAGCACAGAACGCGTCATCATCACTAGAATCGCTTTTTATTCTACATGGCACCAATGACAAGATATTTCTCAAATAGCTGTGGTTGTTTCATATGATATTAATTGTAGTGTTGCTCACAGAGTCGCCGATTTACACGATGGCGGCTGTCAGCCGACTTCGCGGGTTGTTTCGAGCTATACGTCGCTTCATTTGGGATTACGCTTATAAGAGGTTATTTCGAGTTATGGTCTTCATCGGCACGATGCTGGCGGCCGCTCCCGCGGGCTCATCACCAGCGCTGCGGCGATATGTGCTTCACCGTGGGTCAGCGCTGCGTGGCTAGCTCTGAGCCATGGGTTGCCCATCTTTATCGTTACGTTTTCGGTCGTCTTCTGCTCTTACATCACTGTTGAATGCTGATATTTGTTTTGTTGTTCTGCACACAGGTCCATGATATACGATTCAACTTATTGCATCGAAGAACTCTCATACAGATTATTGTCATGTAACACCATTATCCGTACCAGCTATCACTTACGGCGCACTTTCAGGTGGCAGGCAGATCATCTCAGCCATCGCCATCTGCTCGCCAGCGTCGATCAGGCGGCTGGCTGTACCTCATGTTGACGGTGCACCATATTCCAGGTGGCTACGTTCATGTGGTGCACACTGAGCACAAGAGATCGCCATCTGCCTTCTGCAGCTCACTGACGGCTGGCTGGTGAAGACTTCGCTTATTCAAGATAGGAGCCAGCAGGCGATCGACGTCATGGCGTGCCGAGACGGCTCAAATACGGCTGAATAATGGCTCTGTACATTACTACTTATGGCCGCCCATGTGACATTCCTCAAGGCACAACATAAATAATATATTTTATCATGCTACAGAGGTTAGTGTTTTGTCGGCATTCATAATGGCATGATCTCGCTACTCATTGACAGCTTAAGATCTATTATGCCAGTGCACATAGTTGAACATCTATCGCTTGATCGGCAGACATCAGCTTCCTTGCCTTATAATTTTTATAAGATTGAAATGTTTTATGAGAGCTGCTCTGAAGAGTTGAGTCATATCAGATTTATGATTGCACCTTCATAACACATGTTGCTTTCCAGGCAATGCCGATCAACATGACAAATCAATTGGACTAACACCTACCTTCAGCAGCCCACTCAGCCGGCTGCTCGACACTGGCGCTACGCCATGCTGCTGCCCACTGTTGCTCATACTGCCGCTTTCAAACTTCACCACTGTCTTACCTTGAGTTTCTCTTCGATTTGGTATACAGCTTGATCTTACAGCTGGTGAGCGTCTCTGAAGAGCAGAGATGCCGATCATGCATCGTAATATTTTCAATAATTTAATAATGTATACGCCGTGCTCTCTTCAGAAAATGATAGTTTTCACATAGTGCTACACCTATTAAACAGGGCTCTGCCATAGAACCCAGGCTTCGCGTGAGCATGGCCTTGTGGTAGATCTTAGTGAAATGCTTACATCATTTGGTCATTTGCAGGTAATTATGTACATGTAGGTAGAGTTATTAAAGTGGCTATGATAGCAGTGCAGGTGGTGTGCGTGTGTGTGTGGACGGGGCAATGTAAATAGTTCGGTAGTCAGGATTACTGCTCAGAGTTCATGGCTTGGGATGTGCCGTCACCATTTCGCCATGTTAGTATACAGTTCCATCATGTCAAACTCACATTTCTATTTGACACTCCCAGATAGAGTGTCCTTTTCTGCCTGCTAAATGGAGGTCGAAGCAGACGTGATGCAACCCGCCGATGTTCGTTGAGCAGCTGGAAAATTTTACCTGATGATGCCAATTTTTTCTGCCTCTGAGCGGTCATTCTCTCACCGCGCTGGTGCTTGACCCCGTTGGTGACGCAGCGAATCCCAGCCTCAACCTGCCCACGCCCGCCAGAGAATGGGGTCGTCCTCCGTCCAGTCAGCCTCGCATCAGGCCTAACATCGTTGTGAAAACATCAATGTCCATTGTGATAAATAGTTATAAGCAACAGTTTGTTGAATGAGAGCAGAGGAGATCTATCACCTCTGAACAGTCTGCCGGAGATCAGTGCCTAGCCTCTCCTGGGGCGTGCTCACAGCAGTCCAGGATTCACTGTGTCCCAGGTCCTCGCTGCCTTGAGTGGCACCAGAGCTGCAGTCACGAACAGTACTCACATACAGTGTGTGCCCCAGGCAGTGGCTGTGTGGAGCGCGATATCGCCACAGGCTGCATGGCTCGAGTGATCTAGGATGTCGGTGATGGGCGTCTTTCAGCGCCATGGCTACAGATGTGAAAGGCATATTGGGCTGCAGTCACCAAGCAGTGTTTGGCTGCTTTCAAATGTGGATCATGGTACAAACATGCTGGTGAGTTACAGTATGTGACATTAAGCAAGATGCTCATCTGAGTTTGGCAGTAGCTGTCTTAGTTCCGTATTGACACTTGCTCGAGTCAGGGCCGTTGTCCTGACTAGCGGTGCCGTTTCAGCAGGTTACTGGGGGACGACGCCGCACTTACTTCAGTGACTTCCTCACGCAACCAGAAGAATGCCTGTGCTCCAGATAAAGGCATCAATATTTAACATAAAAATAATTTCAAGATGTTATTTTCAGTTGTAGAGGTTAGGAGGTTAATCCATTCGTTTGTCTCCACTCGACGTCATTATCTTTCTTCCGTATATTGTATTCATGTTATGTAAGCCGCTTATGATTCAGCATGTCGCCATTCATCTTATTTATTACTGGGACACATGCACACAACCAGTGTAGCTGAGCGCCAGACCCTGACCGACAAGGTGTTGAGCCTCTCTACCTCCTTGAACAAGGTAGTTAACTCCATCAGTTTTAGGTTGCCATCAAATAATAATTTTTCTTATTTAAATATATATATATATATATATATATAATATATATATATATATATATATATATATATATATATATATATATATATATATATATACATTGCTCAAAAAATAAAGGGAACACTTAATATTCTGTGAATAACACTGATGACAATACATTCACATGCTGTTGTGCAATGGAATAACAGGTGGAATTATATGCACAAGACACCGAGTAACAGGTACCACAGACCCTCTGTCCTTCAGTCTGCCGATGCTTGTCACTGCTGAAGGAGACGGATCCCGTCAAGCCAGGTGGCAGCCTGAGGATGGTGAGTGATTGGGTCGTAGCTGTGGCAGCAGCCAGCCAGCATTGTCCGCAAGATGGAGGCGCGCACAGCCAGCCAGTACATCAGAGATGGAGACACCAGCAGCAGATCGCCTCCGCTTATGAGGCAGGAGGAGCACTGCCAGAGCCTGTAGCTCAGCTATGTCATTAAATGCATAAACGTTCTCAGAAACAGACTTCATGATTTCGCCCAGGTGGGGGAGCAGGCCCAACATCGCGCAGACGCTTGGTTACTTGCGAACAATACACGCACTCGCCTGCTTCGCGATGGCAGGTTCACATTACATGATGACAGAGTCTGAGACGCCGTACATTTGCTGATCACCGTTTGCGGTGCCATTATCTCACTCTTGTGAAAGCACCTTATGGCAAGCGTTGGGCCCGTTCCGCAAGATTACGTTGTGATCTTCGTCGCTGCCGGAGGTGTCAGCAAAGAGAGCGTTACCGATGCCAGCGGACTGCCCTCACCTCTGCATCTGTAATCCGCTTGCACCGGGACATCATACACGCTGCAATCATTCAGGAGCCGGCTTATTTGTCCGTGTCTTGGGAGGACTTCTGAGGAGACGATTCGCCTTCATCGGCTGCCCGTCGCTGTAGGAAGGCGCAGGCATCGGAGACACACATACGACCGAGTTCATTTCTCGACCCTGTCTTAAGGACACACACATCAGCCTGCGCGTGGTTTTCCAATTTACCTTGAGACTTCAAATTGCTTGATACATTTGATTTCCATTGATATCTTTATGTGTGATTTAGCACATAACCATGTAAAAGAAAAGTATTTAATAAGAATATTTCATTCATTCAGATCTAGATATGTTAATTTTCGTGCCTTTGATGTTTTTTGAGCAGTGTATATTTTATTTCTATTACTGCTGTGTAGTTTGGCTGCCGGCTGTTGAAATATATGGGATCAGTCAGAGGATTTAAGCGTATATGGAGGAGCACAAAGTGATCAATTACTTATTTTGTAGTGTCAACAATAACACCACTTAAATATTGCATTTTTATAAGGCCATAATTCACAGAGCTAACGGTGCCACCGTAACAGAGCACCAGAGCAGGCTGAGAGGCAGAAGTCCGCGCGTGGCCGACTCTCTGCCTCCCGGTTTTGCTGCTCCTCTAGGCCTCGATGTCGCCTTCATAACATGCTGGTCTGAGAGTTGTCATCCACTGATTGATTTTGTATCATTTTCATTTGGGCCTAGTACGATGTTTGTCATGTCTCTATTCCAGGATAATTCACAAGTGGATGAAAACACAAAGAGTTGTGCATTTGTGATTGCCTGCACATGAATTTTCAAATATGTTTGACTACAGAGTTTCATATTGAGCACTCCTCTCCTCGAGTTTATGCCTCTGCAACACAAGCAAATATGCTTAGAACTATGAAGACGCAGAATATACCACCTGCCAACATGCTTGCTTGCCGACACCAGCCCAAAGTACTCAGAACCAGGCACCACGGATTGTTCCTTTGGGAATCGCTTACAACCGTGGCAATACCTTGCCTCCAGACAAACCTTTAGAGATACGTAATACGCTGCTGGTACGTGTAGTTACGTACCTTATAACCACACGTTCACTGCCATACAGTAACTGCAGCGTCATTTTTTACAGAATTCATTTCACTACCAGCCAGAACCTGCTCTTCCAGTCTTGCTGTGTCGAGGCCATGTGCACCGCTCGACGGTTCTAGAAGGTCGATGCCTCAGTCTACATCTGGGAAACGACACGAGCACGCATTACAAACATGAAGAAAGTAGTTATCGCAGTTACACAGATTTGTCCCAAATTCACCCTGATGCCAAAACGTATCAGAAAGCGTTAGATCGAGTATCAGAGCTTGACTGATGTCGAGTTTTAATTCATGGTTGTATATGGCGCTGGTTAGGAACCATATCGCCATATTTGTAAAATTGTTGATGATGTCAGGTCACGACAATTATGGTGCCGCCTTCTAATCTCAAAGGATATTATAGTGCCATTATATTAGTGGCACTCATAACATTAAAGATCAATCAGCCATTCGCTTAAAGTCACTTGTAAACAGTTGCGCTTTGCTGGGTGGAAAATACTTTTTATTCGTTACGATTATGTCAATTTGATGTATAGCCCTAGACTCATAATATATTTGTTTATCTTTCATATTACATGAGGTAAATTTTCAAACAGACGGGATTAGTTTCACAATGTTTTAAAGAAGCAAAAACTACTGTTCACAATGTACCTCTGCCCGTGGAATCACAATTGTCCGTGAATGGCTGTGCTGTTGACCCAGGAAGCCGAGCATCTCCTCAGCACGCCATGGCCAGCCACTGGCACAGGCCGCACCAGCTCCCTCCACAGATGGAGAGAGGTAGCACCATAGCCATGCTTGCACTATCTCCAGCAGCCACTAGATCATCACTTGTAACTTCCCTATCTTCATTAGCAGCCTGACTTTTTCATTGGGAAATCTGATATCATTACGCAACGAGCGATCCGAGCGATCATCCTTTCCAGCTCGTCACCCGATCTGTTAATGACCGTTCTTATCTTCCAGCCTACTTTCATCTCGTTGAGCTGTTTTAGCCGCCCACACCAGCTTTTGTTTGTTTCCGTTGCTCTTGTCACTTACGGATTGAGATGCTTGTCGGTCGCCTGATCTTCTTTGTTCATCGTACGACCCCGCTTTGACGCTCAAAATATTGCCATCTTCTGCTTTTTTCTTTGACGCCACCAGCGACTGTGTATACCGCACTATTAACCGCTCAGTTTATTCCGACGGGTTCCGCATTCTGATTTTCATACCAGACCGCCTCGATCAGACCGGCTAGCGCACTGATCCTCCAGGAGTTTGATATGCTGGCTGATGACACGACCGGCGCAATGCCGAACGCAATGGGAGAGCTTACTAAATGCATGCGACAGGTGTTCCATTCTTCGAGCGCCCAGAATAGCCTGCCTATAAGCTGATGTCTGGTAAGCCACGTCGAGCGGGAACAGTCGTCCCCATAGCGCGAGCCCGGTGCCGCGGGAGAGGTGTTCAATACAGGCGGCCCACCATGCGGCGGCAAGACGACCAGGCTCGGACTCATCGACCATCCACACACGGGCGACAGGTGAACAATGCCTGAAACTTCTGACGTCACCGCACATCCAGGGACGCCGGCTCTCCGCACCCGAGTCGAGTTTGAACAGGGCTGAGCCAGCAACCAGCCAGTGAATGGCAACATAGACGCATTACAGCACTTTTGGGTCATTTGTGTACTGCACCTGCAAGGACAATAATTAAGGACATAGAACTTTTCGCTTCCACTCTTTTCATGTCATTTCTGTTGTACTCCGTCCCTGGAGTTGACGAAGTTTTGACAATAATACTGTTGTTCTCCATTCTCGCGGGTTTTAGCGTTGGGCTGCTAGGAATGTGTCACTCATAACACACTCCCAGAAGCCACCAGTTAGATCATCATTTCAGATTCTCGTGGTGGGCGTTGTCTCTGTTTCAGCACTCACTTCATCAATCGGTATGGGTGCCACCGCTGGGAGCACGGCCATTATTCGAGTTACGCACTCCCCAGTTAATGGATTCTCCTTCCCCCAGCTCTTCTCGAGCGGACGACCCCGCTGCCGCGCATTGATCACCAAGAATCGCAGTCCCGCCACCATTGCCATCGCCAGTTTCTTCAAGTTGGGATTAACGCGTGAGGGGGAAGATCGCCAGCACCAGCCAGCGGCCACCGGGTCATGCCTCTGGCCCGTTCAATGCCCCTGCAGGCTCTTAATGACGACTCTGCGCTGAAATCGGCCTGTTTCATTTATTCTTCATGTAAGTCTATGCCCGGCAGGTTCTCCAGTTAGCCAGCAAGGTGAGGCATATCGCTTCCTTCAGCCATCATCTTGCTAAGAGCGTCAAGATGCTGGTGATTGCCTTCCCCTGAACGGCACCGTCACGCTGAAGCTCGACCCAAATATCACCATCGTTTGTCGACCTACCAGGAGACAAGAAAGTCCACATGCCTTTCTGCACGATAGGCTGATCTGCGCTTCATCTCGCCACAGGCGTTCGACACAACAAGAACACTGGAAAGTCACGCCGAGCAATCAGGTGGTCGACCATGAAACTGTTACCGCTAAATGAACAGTTTCGTCCCGTTATGACGGCTTGCGAGCACCGCCCAACTCCTCCATCAGCTTTCGTTCTTCGATAATACGTTCATCTCTGCGGTCTTCTGGAGTACTCGCATAGCCTAGCCACTTCATGCTTTTGTATGTCACATACAGAATATGTGTGCTCAGAACAAGATCCCTCAGCAGCTTTTGTTGGCATCTAATCTTTCATCTCATTTTCTCTAAGACGCCGATCATGGTTCCGGTTTACCGATCGCCGGACATTTCAGAGCCTCAGTCAGTCCTTCCTCAAGACTTCTTCCAGGTGGCGCACGGCCAGCAGATCACAATGATCTCAGCATCACCTCGGTTATTCTCCTGGTGGAATCTCTGAAAGTTCTCTGATGTCTTCTTTCCTGCCTCCATATACTTCTTGTATATGACATCTTCAATTTTCATGTTCAGAGTCATCCTGTTCAGCCTGTTCCCGTGCTCAGTTTCGGCCATCTCGTAATATTTTTCGCTAAAGACATCTTGAAACTGTGTCTATCACGGATTTTTCAATCTAATCAGGTAAGCACTCAGGTAGGACGCCAGGTGGAGACTGAGAGGGTAGTGGCCTGTCTTTGCAGCCTGTCTCCACTCATCTTCCCTATTAGCTCCCGTGTGTTTATATTCTGTGCTGTCTGTTGCCGCTAGTCTTCAGCCTGACCATTTCTAAACATTTAGATTAGCCACTGTTGTCCACTATATCTGCTTCTGCCTCTCTTCATCGAGGTACACATGTTGGGCAGCCGATATACCTGCAGTGGCTGACTTCCCTAATCTTTTCCACATTTGTTAGTGCTGCAGCCTTGTGCCTGCACTGATTGTTTCTCCACTGGTCTACACACAACAGGTTTGGGACATTAGAAAATGCATAACAATAAACTGAAATATCACTCTTACTTGCATTGTTGAATAACTGCCATTGGCTTGTAGTTCAGCACTTTCTGAAATGACATTGGCTCATTAAAAGTGCACTGACTTGAGGTAACTACAAACATTTTTGTAAACAAATGTTCCGTTCATATCCCCCCATTTGTGGGACCGCTGGGACATACCACTTAAACATGATTAAGTGTAACAATGCGCTTCTAACCTATAGCACGTGATACACAAGCTTGTGATCACATAGCTGATGCATTGTTTGTTTGCTCTTGGGTTGTACCAGATACAAGAGTCTACAGAGCCCTAAATAATGTAATGATTTAGTCACTGCATTGCAAATAAAACCATTAATGTGGATGTTACACATTACAGACAACCCTGAATGAATCATTTGTTGAGGAGAAAAGCCATAAACTCACACTGACAAGGTGACAGCAAAGCATTTTGGGGGAAGATATCGCGCTCTTTCACTGTATTCACGATTCTTCAAGATTATCTGCAATGATGTCAGCATCCACATGAATGTATATTCGTTGTTTAGGTTCTCATTCTATTCTTATTTGTTAACAAAGTCATTACCATTACCAGGTATGGCACAAAAATACCTGAAATGCACGCATCCAACCACCAGTCTCTCGTTGATATGCATCACTGGCCCATATTTCACTGTATATAGTAATTTATTAACCAACGCGGGTGTTGAGGCTGTAGGCTCACTCTCGTTAGCGTCACAGCAGTTCAGGTATATTTACGGGTGTGGGCATAGCCTGAGCACAGTCAGTCTCTGACACTCACCCACACCGCCAAATATGTTTTAATTGGGTCAATTAGGCAAATGGTGTGGCTCTAGCCATATATTGGGGAAACAGCAAACATTCACTCAACTGCAAATTCTTTTCTCTACAAATGTGCAAAATTAGCACGCTTCATCTCTGACTGCAGGAAATTAATACATAACACAGCCTGCGTTATCACAATATCTCACCATCATTAGGTCAGTTCGCATGTTGCTACTGGGGGAGAGAAACAGACAGAGACTATCTACGCCATTGCTAACCTCTCATGAGTTTCCATTTGTTGTGCCCTCTATCTCAAAGACATCCTCGTTTTAGTTAACTTCTGTTCAAACAAAGGTCGCCTTCACAGTGCTTCAAGCCACTAATGTATTAGTGATGAATGCCGCCACAGCTGGCGTGAAAGGGCACATTTCGCCTCCCAGCATCAGCTGTGGACCCATATTTCCAGAAATCAAATGTGATATTTGGGGTGTTTTCTGAGTGTGTAGCCCCAGTTACCACTAAGACACAATTTCCACACCACATCAACGGCAGTTGAGTTCATTCATAGGCAGATGAACGATGAGACGGAGGAAAAACATCAACAGTATCGTTTCCAGACAATATGAAAGAATGCAATTTATGAGATATTTCTCTAAAACAAAGCGTTTGATAACTTTCAAACAGGCAAACAACCCTTTAAATATCAATAATATAGTTTTTAAATTAGTATATCAAAATACACCTTTCCTAAGTTTATTGGTCAAAGATTTTTACATCTTAACAACATGCTTAGCAGAAACTGATTTAGATCTTGTAAGATTTCTGATACAGTTCCACACAAGACAATGCAAGTAAATGCTGTCTAGTGTATCATGCAGAGTGCCAGGCCCGTTTGTAGCATTCATCAGTCTTCATCACGCCCATGTGCTGGTGCCTCACATGTTTCACACACTGGCGATTATCATGTTGAAGCTTGAACAGGTCACCTTACCCAGTTCCGTCCCATCACTCATTGCGAGGAGAAGCAAATGTTGAACGGCGTTCATTGATGCTATCGCCGACTTCAAGATATTCATGTCAGCAGAGGCGATTAAAGACAATGGTGGTTATGATAGCTGTATTCACTTATTTCACTAGATATCATGATATGCAGCGAAATGGAATGGTAAACTTCAGTAGGGTGGTTCCACAAGGCTTAAGTTATGAAGGCATTAGACAAAACGCGAACATGTTTTGACATGAACATAATATTCAGGATGCTGAGTAACTCTCAGCTTATGCCAGTAGGCTTTCTCAAACATCAACAGGCGGGAACCCATATCACGTCTCTTTGTATCGGAGGAGTTGATCAGGAGGCTCAGACAGGTGAACACAGATACTGTTGTAATTGCATTTTGTTATAAGGACCATGCGATACGAATTTACCTGTGTCGACTGTACTAGTTTGTGCTGCTTGGTTGGGTAATTCACCCATTAGTTTATCAACGGTGAAGTGGCATAGTCCTTCCATTACATATTGCCGATTTCGGGCTAATTCCCAGATCGTCACTCAGTTAACAGACGTTATTGCCGGGGTAGAGCGTGTTTCTAACACCAACCAGTACAGAAACATCTGGCTCAATTACACGTTTCCAAATTAAAGAAATAGAATTAAGAACAGCAGCGTTGATTTGGTTGTCAACACCCATGCCTAACCTTACATGTTAAACTCTCATTTCACTTAGTTCATTTGGATTTCAGCTGTGGTAATTCACCCCCCCTTCCTATGCATTACAGATGTAGACTGATTTCTGTAGGCTACAGTTTCACTGCCATGGCTGAGGTCAGTCAGTAATCCAGATACACAGCAAACTAGTATGAGCTACCTATTCATGTTACCGAGGTAATATTAGTTACTTCAATCTAGCTGGAAACTTTGGGTTTCAGTCGACATAACATCATTTAAACGGTTAAACATAGCAAGAGGTGTCATTATATTCAGCAGTTCCCGTTATACTCGTTAATACAGGGTTCCAGCTGTGGAGACAGGGTCACCGGCATGTCAGCCGCTGAACGCTAAAACACGCCGAGGAGGCTGGGCAGGGAGTTTGCGCTGAGTCTGCAAAGTTACTCAACAAGATGTATCACTCACTGGTTTGTATACCTGTGCCATCATATATACTCACTATCGAAGTAGTTTGTTGTTATACCAATGGTACCACTTTATAAAGATCCTTCTTGGGTCGAGTATTCATCATTGTCTGTTCTTGTCCAACTGCCAATTCTCCTGCCGGACTCATCGTTTCTCACACCACCCCAAACCTCTGGGTATGCTGAGGCAGTAACCATATCCCAGCCTCTGCCCAAGGAAAAGGGAAGACACATACTTCCAGAGGTTCTTGCTTGTGCTTACACACTTGAAGTTGTCCAGGAGATGCTCTTGGGATTGAGGATATGCCAGCTCAGTTTCTGATAGCATCTCACTGTCTATACATGCACATTCATCAGATGCATTTCTTACAGGTGTCATGGGAGCTTAATCCTCATCTAAACAGAGATGGTGTCAGTGGAGACTTTCTCATCCTCACTAAACAGAGATGGTGTCAGTGGATACTTATCCTCATCTACGGTAACAGGGTGGATCATCCTACAAGTCAGTGAGACTCATCGATGGTAACAGTGGCGCTTCATCCTCATCTAAACAGAAGAGGTAACAGGGGAGGCTTACCTCATACTCAAACAGAGGCGATGGTTATCCATCTACAGAGATGGTGTCAGTCCTCATCCAAAGATGGACTTCATCCGCTCCAAACAGAAAGATGCCGTGCGGGGAGGCGCGACCTCATCGCAGATGGTGTCAGCGGGAGACATCCTCACTCCAACAAGATATGTCGCGGATGACCTCATTCTGTTGAGGTCAGCGGAGAAGCCATCCCTCAGGCCCAAACAGAACAAATGGTGCTCACCTATCAGCCCACCATATGTACTTGTTGAAAGATGTGATGTGAACGTATGTTCCATAGACGACAACAACGTCGACCACGTACCCAGTATCGCGTTCTCATTCTCGTATTCTCCACTTCCCAGGTCATCGACATGCGTTTTCCAGGCATCTTCCAGAACCATCAAGAAGCTTAATGTCTTCATGCTGATGATGTTCTTTCATGCATATTGGGCGTAGAAACATACACCTTTCATTCATGAACATTGGTAACCTGGTATAATACTGTGTGTTAGTTCATGCCAAACATACCACGACATATTATATTGCCAGAATTGTTATTACCATTACTCTTGTTATGACACTCAAATTATGCACCACCTCTGGTCGTTACTCGTTAACTTTCGATACAGGTTGGTGGGGCACACTGTCCAGCTGGACAGATTGAAACACCATCTTCACGTGCATGTCGTATAATATTGTCACGGCATGACTCGTGGCTGTGCCGGTAAGCATACATGCCAGGCCGGGATTACGCACCACTGGGCGGCTTGCCTTCTACATTATAGGCCGAAGACAAAGTTATGAAATAATAAGCGTAGTACCAAAACCAAAGAAAGCGTTAACAAAACCAAATATATGTTATATTTGGAGCTTCTGGCATTTTCAATCATTACCGGGAATGCTTCGCTGAAAGAGTTCACATATGCTGAGCACTGTTGCCGCGTTCTCTCTTCACGGTTCAACAAACCACTGCTGAGCTGGGTCGTGAGCCATGATGCAGCACTTCATCACATTCTCTACACAGTGCCTGCCAGTCATTGTCCTGTGAAAACAAATGATAGTCCCACTAAGCTCTCAACCCAGATGGGATGAGGTGTCACTGAATGATGCGGTTAGTTGGCGGTTATGTGCCTGACAGCTCACTCTTATTCTTGCTCAAAGGTCTCTTCATTGGCTAGGCGGTTTCGCAAACACTGATCAGTCTCCAGTTGACTTTTAGATGTGTATGTTATTTGACCTCTGCATGTCATGCTGAATCTAGGACACCTGTAGCAGAGGTAAGCAATCTCCTTTCAGAGTGAGACATAGCGTGATTGTTTTTTTGCGACACTTGAAAAGGTTATATCGTTCAGATTGACGATCTTCATGTCTTATAACAGACTGTTGCTCTTTCTGCTTATTTGAGTTACCCTGCCATAACGAAGGGACTTGTCTTTGTCATCTCGCTCTGTCACAACACAGCTGATTGGCCTGTTAACGTACGTCCCGGGAGCTGGCTGAGAATGCAGCCGTCATCAAGGCAGCGTTACTTTCACCTAATATATTTTGATTTGTTCAACACTTGTTACCATAGCATTTCCATGTGTTACTTGTTTTGATGACTTCACTTGCTCATAATGTAGAAAATAAAAATAGCAAACCTCAGGTGTCCAAATTGGTACTGCAGACTAAGAAATGTATAAAACTGTCAATACCAGAAGCACCAGTGTCTCATCATTGGGAAAGAGTACACAATGCCATTTGCCTGAAGGTTCAGCAAATCGGGCAAGGTCTCTGGTCACGAAAATAAACCCCATTTTCTTCGAATGATACATCTGTCGGGAGAATATGTCAGACTGATGCTACAGCATTACCAATCAGGGAGAGTACAGACGAAGCCACTTCCAGCAAAGGCACATGACATGCCTGGAAGCCAGCGCATGTGAAAGAGCCGTGGCTCGATGAGCATTAAAAATGTAATCTCTCGCGCTGACACATATATTTTTCAGACTCAGCCATACCCATCTAATACCAAATTCTTGCCGGGATACAGCGGAACTGGGAGACTTGAAAGTGAGGAACATGAACGGTGCCGAAACAGGAACCTGACAAACCAGTTGACGAGATCAGTCGCCAGCACGATTACGATCTTGCCGCGATGGAATTGCTTCAGAACGATGCTTTTATAGCCCAGTTAAGCCCAGACTCGAATCTCCATTGAAACCCAGAAGACGTCGCCGCCCACTTCAACTACTAACAGAGCTTTTGAGAGATATGGTAGAAGATCCAACCAGATGTGGTAAAGTTGAGAACTACCAACAACTCGTTGAACACCCAACATTGCTGGAACAGACTCAACACAATAAAGTTGGAACAGACCTACTCACATTACCAAAGTTGGTCTTCCACAAAGTTGACTAATAATCAAAGCTGGAACAGACTCTGCTCTCAAATAACCTCTCAAAGCTGAACATCCCAACACAACTGTGCTGGATAACACTGGAACAGACTCTAATGACACCGCTGGAACAGCCTGCCCGCTCGTGCCGAGAACACCTACCCACTGTGCCAACAGACTGTTTCACCTCGCTGGAACAGACTCATCCTCAAAGAAGACAATCAAGATGGTACAGATCACCTGTCACCCACACCAAAGCTGGAACAGACCTGCTGAATTAGTATACCGCTGAACAGACCTGCTCAACATGCTGGCAATAGACCTGCTGCATTGCAGAAGAAACATCATACATGATTCACTCAGTTTCAAATAAGACACACCAAAGCTGACTCCACTAGATCAATTAAAGCGATAGATCTAATAAGAAATGCCGATAGACGGCTAAGAAAACCGCCGAGACTCGCGCCATAGATTCAAGACAAAGCTGAACAGCCTACTTCAACACTACCAACACGTCATACTAACACAAAGTTGGAATATTAACACAATTAAAAGCGGGAACGAACGATCCAACGGGAACCGCGCCAACAGACATACCAAGACACTCGTCAGATTTCACCATACCAGCGATGATCACCACACGTCTCAAAGCTGTATCATCAGCACAGCATACTATGTAAATGAGATATTTCTGCATTCATTCAATACATTTTTAATTAAAGTGTTTAAAACTATTTTCACTTTCGTCATACATGGGGTATTGTGGCGAGAAAATAAAAATATTTTAATTTAGGTTAAATATCAACAAAATGTGAATAGTCAAGGGGTTTGAATACTTTCTGAAAGCACTGTAAGTGTTAGGGGCAAATCAGTAAAATGTCTGGTTTCAGCCCATACGCAACATGGGATCAAGGCCGATTGCTCTTCGCCAGTCAGCCAGGTCACTGGTACTTTCAGCCGTCACTTCCATACCACAGCTAATCAGACCTTTACCTCTAACAGCTTGTCTGTTTTGACAGAGTGTTACTGCTCATTGTCACATCTGTCACTCTGAGTAACATAAAACACTATGTAAACAGTTCAAAGCAGAATTAGTCATGCATTGATGTCAATGGGAGAGAAAATTTCGATTAAAATGGAAGTTCCGCCTACCCACTTCACACTCAGAACCAGTTGGCGTTGATGTAGTCGTGAGCCAGGCACATCTGTGCCTCAGCTCCTGATCTTCACTGCGTGGTGCTTCCACCAACACACTGATTAGGCCATTGTCACAGGGAGGTGAGCTTGAGACAGGAAATTAAAGACTGATGTCTGTATCTGTTTTTGATTTAAAATTGTTTCTGCTCCTTTTTTCTCAGAGTTTTACACTGCTGTTACCTGAAGAAGAGAAGAGAACAAGGTGAGACGAGGCAGACAGAAATGGCATGACAAGAAGTGCTAAAATTTCCCATGAGTGAAGAGTTTCACCCACACACCAGTCGGCACTCATATGCCAAGAGGAAGAGAACCAGTGGCATCTAGAGCCAACACAATGTGCTGTGTGTTGTCCTTCAGGAAATGCCTCAGTCGACTGATCATTCAGATGCTCTCATAAGGGCCCAATGCTAACAAAACCAATGCATGCCGTCATTGCCTCCAGATGTGGACAACAGTCACCTATAAACTTTCCTTCAAGACTCACTCGTGCTCAAATTAGAACTTATTTTCGCAAAGAATTTTCCTCATATTGCTCACCAGAAAACCGACTGACCCTGTCGACCTCACTCTGGGCTATTGTCGCTGTTGATATTGCCTTCCACTTGAATTAGTCCACAGTAGACTGTGTTCAGCCTCCAGTAGTTTATGCCGCAGTTTATGTGTACTGGGTTAGGTCAGTTTGTTATCTGAAGGTTTTCCCAAACCCAGTTGCGTTCCTAGACTTATGTGCCTCTTCTCTTCGAGATGCTCAGACCACTGATTCGCATGTTGCTCCAGTTTCAACTGCTCCTTGCTTGCGCCAGGCTGCCTGACGATGCCGGCCACCTGAACATTCGTCATGCTCCTCTATTTATCCGGCACAAAGCCGCACCGGTTCCTCTCTAAAGTCTTCCGTTTTGCCTGAGTTGTTATCGCGTTCTACTGCATTGCTTGTTGCCTTGCCACTGAGTTTTAGGCCGGGCTTTGAGCGCCAGCACTGAGATATTTAGTTTATTTAAGGTTATCTAAATATTTAAATTTGTTTTTGATTTTGATTTGACTTGACAGTGTCATCCATTTTTGTCACTATACCACACGCTCTCGCTACTGAACAAACCCCACCATTCGCCCACAGCTCCCATAGCACTGCAGAGCTCCAGGTCTCCTCAGCTGCCACGACTGGACCTGCACGCTGCTCCTCACTAACTTTGCTATCGTTAGCCATCAGCAATCAAACCATTCCAGGTTAGTCCACCCAACTGGCTATCCTCTATTTGCTCCCGTTATCTTCGCTGTACATCATCTTCTCGCACAGCCCAGTCACCCAGGCATCAGCACTGTAATATTTCGCTAGCCTTCCTCGCGCACACACCGGCATATAGACTTTTCGCTGATCGTACTGTTTATCCCATGTTGTAATCAGCACTGATTTACTTTATCTTAGTTGTCGCAGTTGTAGATGAGAACTGTACTCAACTAGTCTACATGAAAATAATAAAGGTAAATGTCATTGATTCTGATCATTTGATCGATGTACGATGACAATACCACTCTGCACCAAACTTCTTAGGAATCCTGTTGGGTTGAGTCAAGCCTGCATTATCTGTTTCACAAACATTTCGGGCTGATCAAGCCGCTGGGAAGTGAAACGCCAACCGATCCACCCTTCCATTTGTCAATATGGCTCGCGTTACCTTCCATCATTACCAATAATTTTTATCACGTAGGAACATAAAAATGGCAGCACAACACGTTAAACGAATGTTCGCTGGAGGTAAAATTCCACTCTTCACCATTTAGCGCCTCCACTCTGACGCCATACTTCCCATCTCAAAGAAACAATAAAAATCATCGCTTGTTTCATCCTTCTCCAGCTGAAGTTAGCTTGCCTATACCCGCTATCCTCATCCCTGCCGGATAACTCCAGTTCAGCTCCCACAGCGCGCCTGGTCACAGAGCTGGGATGCAGCGTCGGGACATTTTTGGCATGTTCATTAACTTTCCCCACCTGCCACGCCAATTGGCCCTGGTCTAAGACCACCACCATACTAAGCATATAATACCAAACCACCACCAGGAGTGGGCTTAAAGAGTTTTTCATGTCATCTGACTAAACAGCACCGTGCTTTGGCCGTGATGAATATGAAAATAGAGCTCTTTGGCCACTCACTCCAGGGGTGGGTTTGGCGTTGAAATGAGAATGAGCAGAAGAACCCATCATTGTAAAATATGGTGGTGGATTCAGTTATGTGGCAATTTCATCTGTCGGGGTTTGTTGAGGACAACCAGATCCGATCCAGTACTGTTGATTAACAAAAAACCCGGTTGAGCTCGTCGCTATGGACTTCCAAGAAGAGCCACCAGTTATCATCAAAATAAAGGTCATTTAAAATAGATTTGCAATATCTTCAGTCACTCGTGGTCAAGAACAGTATTCAAGTATAGTCATGGTGCCTGAAGCGATTTCAAAGATGTGGAGGATAAAATACCATGTTCAACTCAAAACATTTTAGAAAGGCCTGCTATCTCACATTGTGGAAAGAAGCTGAGGAAGGTAACAGAGGTAAGTTTATATCTATCCTTTATTTTTGAGAAAAAGATTATTTGTTAAACAAAAATCTATTTTCTTCGAGCACTTAATAGTGATATTAATAGTAAACTCGTTTGAGAATATAGTCAGTAAAGGATTATTATATACAGTTATTTGTCATCTAGATGTCAATCGCTTTTCAGACCTCACTTTTGCTCTAGCTGGCTGGTTTCTCGCATTAGGTTGCCAGGCTTGCCCCCCTGTCCATGGCTGTTTTCGAAGAGTTCTAATACCTAGATCGCACTTTATGACATATGTTTGAAAATACTATACTATGCCAGCAATGAAGAATTGGGAAATGGAGGTAATGTGGGTGGGGCGGTGAGTTTGCATCTGATGGCGTTTCTACAGAAACCACTGCTTGTGTGTTTCAACAGATCGGTACGATAAATGCTGATGTTCCGCAAGAGCTGCGCCACAGCTCATGAAAGATCCTCACTGCTAGAGCTTGGATACAAACTGATACACTGTGCTACACGTAGAGACAGACATGCCAAAGACAGATATGCCTGAAGATTATAACATGTGTGTAAAAGGTTGTAAATGTTGTGTCTGTGGCCGTTTTCATTTGCGTGTGTGTGCAAATATCTGTGCGCAGTATCAGCGCAAGGCTCTTACAGCCGAGCAGCATTCGAGTCGATGATCGCCTCTGCTCTCCTTCTGAGAAGGTTTCGCACCGTGCTCACGCTGGCAAACTTCTCCTCCATACAGTGTCGACTTCGAATTCCTGACTTAATGTGGCGACTCATGATCATCACATGTCAGGCTCAAGGCGCATCACTCCGCAGACTACCATATAGGCAGGCCCTGCTTGTGCCATCTGCGGCTGAATAGACGCGTCACCTGCTTGGAAACACAGCAGTACCGTCATTTGTGTATGAAAGTATGTAATTCCAGACGCTTTAAATAGTAGGCATTTATAGTATATTTGAATAAGGTATGCTTTAAATGCCAGGAGACATACCACTCGCCATCGGAGTGAGGTTGACAAACAGCTTATGCTTGGGTTTGGTCAAGGTGAGCAGCACTTATGTTGTTTCAGGTATTTGTGTTTGGCCTGACATCGAGTTTGTCTGAGACAGAACATAGCCTCGTTATCGCCTCCAGTCAATGCGGCGGTTTGGTCCAGCCAGGCGTTGCCAGCTCAGCGCAGTTACGCCGGCACGCTTTCGCCGCCCAGGGCCTCAGGGAGCCGGGCGAATGTGGGGATTGAGCCTGGCGAGGTGCGAGCAGGGTGCACCAGATGCTCTCACAGCCGTGTCCACCGGTGCCTCCACGCACCGCTCCTCCTGTAGGGACTCCCGCCTCAGCCTCCTGGGCACCAGGTCAGTCCGCGCTGCCTCCCTCCGTCACGGGAGCAGCTGACTGTCACTGCCGGAGCGCTCTTCCCCGCATTGAAGGCTCACACGGGTTCTCAGCCTGCGCTTGTGTCACCCAAAGGTCACATGGCGCCAAGAGCACCAGGTGGAGCAGAGCCCACGCCATCGCCACCGCGACAGACTCACTGCAGGCCGGAGTCCGGGCCTGTGGGTGCCACTGAACATGCTGCTGACTCTTATTCTTATGTCTCTATTTTTATAAACAGTGCTGTTGTCCAGAGTAAAGTTTAGTCATTTTTGACTTCCCAGATATATATATAATAATATATGTATTTATACATATATATAATGTAAATAAATAGAAATATATTTATTTTTATATATATAATACTCATATATATAGATATATAAAATAAATGTTTATTATTCATATGCAGTCTTTTTTCTCGCTTATAAAGTATCTGAAAAAGACTCACTCAGTTATCCAAAAACACAGCTCACATGGGCTTCGTGGCAACAGCATTTGATGCGCACATGAACAGCGCTTAATGAATGCCGTATGGCAATAACATTTCAAAAGCGTTTCAGCTCGCAAGAGACGACCGCAGCGGTACCTACGGATGTGCCACACGCGACACATAACGTTAAACTTCATGTGACATGAAAACATATACGCACACACACACACCACATCAAAACATTAACATCGTCGTTAAAGTTTCACGCTTACAGTCACAGACAGAGAAGAAAATGTTCTGACTTCAACATTCATACATGGTGAATGTTTCTATAGAGAGAAAAGATGGATATATATAGTGTTTATAGGAGAGAAAGAGGTGGCTGTTCCATTCTTGAGACTGCCGTTTTCGATCATCATTTGTATAGGCCAGCTAATTGCATTAAAGCAGATACAGATAGCATAATGTGTAGCTTCGTCACTTTTCTAATCAGCAACAGCATTATCGCAGAGTGGTTGTTTGCTGCAGCTCGCATTACGTGTAGGTGTACTACATAAAGTGCAGGCTTGAGCCGCAGACAAATATATTGTCGAAATTTTCAATAGAAATGAAAGAAATACTATCTTCACCAGGTTTCTGTTTCTCCACGATAATATTTTCAAACGATGCTATGCACATTGCAAGTCTTTCTATTAGACTGTTTTTTTGACCTATTCAGTTTAGTGAATACTCAAAACAACACCATGAACAAATGGTCACTTCAAACAGGGCATATAAAGCGAAATAATGTCAGAAATGGTAGACGTCGCCGTACGTGCCGCAAAGGCGTTCATAGCTGGGCCGTTTTTAATGACCACTGAAACAAAAACATATTTGAACTAACACCCGAACAGTGATGCGAATGAGTAGGAAGAAATGATTTATTATAGTAAACACAGTGGAAGCTGGCGATTCTGTCTGGTCTTACTCGCCTCTGACTGAGAACCATACTCAGGTTTCCAACACAGAAACCAGGGCCTGAACAGATCTCATCTTCGTCGAGTAATGAAGACAAAACAATAACTAAGGTCTTGATGATAATAGAACAAATAAATATCATTCTCAAATAACGGTAATTAATAAAGGGACACTCAGACATGTAATATGAACACAAACAAACACACTGTAACAACAGGGTATATCTGTTCGATAAGGTTGTTTACCTCGTGCAGAATGATTGTACACGAATAAGCGGACACACAACTCCGTGCCATTTTTCATGCGGGTTTTCGATAGCTTCTGCTTGCCCACGCCGCAGACATGCAGAACATTGAACACGCCTCATCATCGCAGGAGTGTAATGGTGTTTGGGAATTAAAAACAGCTCGCAACAAATAATAAGATGCTGTTGTGTGCTGGTCACCAGTGCATGATTACTGTCGCCGAGGTAATATACATATAGGTGAGATATTGGGAAACCATCATGCATAAATGATGACTGAGAGTAGCAACACAAAAAGATGGGGGCAATGCAAATAGTTTGAAGCCTGACTCAGACTTGCCTCTCCTGGGTACGTTTGCCATGCGGTAGCAGATAGCCAGCTCCGGCGATCATTTGCATGATTGATCGTCATAGTGTCCTGCTTGGCTCAGTGATGTACGGGCCTGGACGCGAGCTGAGCCATTCCAGGCTTCGCAGGCTGCAGAACCTTGGGGATCTGATGAACCATCATACAGTCTCCTGAAATTCACTACTTCCCAGGTTGGACTACAGCTGTTTGCCACTAGCACCCGTCAATCGGGCGTAGCCGTCCTCCTTTCTCTGTAGTCCATCATCTCCTCGTTCCGGACACTTACAGTTAGTTGTTGTCTCTTAACAACCGTTATATCTTCTGACTTCCTCCCTGAATTACTGTCTGTTCGTGATCAGGCCTACCATTGCCAAATATCCCACGATGGTGTTGGAGTCAGCCTGGTCGCAAAACATGAGCGAAGGTGAGGGGACTCAACATGCGGCCCCTCATGTTGACATCAAGATGGCGGACGTGTTGCTTACCTGGCTCTGTGTTACTGATTGTCCTGTGTGTGTGTGTGTGTGTGTGTTTTCTTTTTTTTCTTCAGGTAATATCCGCTGGGTGACTATTCAGCCTTCCTTCTTGTTTAAAACTAACATTTGCTTGTTCTGTGCTCGCTCGTGGCTCACTGGGTCTCAGGCCACTTCAGCTTTACCTTATCCTTCTTTGCTTAAAGCACTTTTGTCATCAGAGTATTGCTTTGGCTCATGGTGAGCCTGCTTCAGGCGCCGGTGGTGGGGAAACCACATGGGTTGTTAAGATTTACTGCCGTTGTTAAATACACGTTAGAACTGGGCGAGATCAAGGCTGTTGCCAAAGTAGTGTTGCCTAGTTTACTTTTGATATTTGTATTGTTCTTTCAATATTATCGTGTGCTTATAACAACCTAGAGCTTGACTGCAGATTTCTGTTGCTCAGACATCTTTTCACACTTTTACTTTTGCCTGTTAATATACTTGCATGAAAGTTGTTCATTACCATCCTCGAATTGCCCGGGACTAAGTCATATTTACTTCATGAGCTGTTTAGCAGTTCACAGTCATAGTTGAAGTGGTACATAGGCAATGCCACTTTTGATTGAGATCTGGATGTCAAGTGGTGCTTTGACGATCTGGTTTAGCATGATTCCCAAGAAGTTTGGGGCTTAAGGCTGGAGGTTAAACAGCTGCAGCACATTGTTGAGCATCGCTGTTGCTCCTGCAAGCCCATTGGCGTGGCGAAGGGGTTAAAATGTCACATTGTCCGCTTGATCCATCGGTTGTGAGGGAGAATAATAAATGAACTAAGGTGGAATATATTCAAATTAGTAAAGGTTGGAGATGCAAAAGTCAGAGGCAGAAAGAAGAAGGAGAACTGACATTTGGAACTGGCAAGAACAAAGGCACAGCCAGATGCACAGCGAGGCTAGCCTCCGGCCTGATGCTGCCGCCTCAGCCTGTTGGGTTCAAACACGCTGGACATATAGTTGCCCAGCGCCCTGTCTCGCAGAGGTCGACCTCATTTCTTCACATTTGTTTGCAGTTTGGGAATGGCCTGAAGAGGCGGTCAGGCCAAGAGGCCTGCTCCCGGGAGGACAAATTACGGTCAAAGCGCCAGCCCTTTCGGTGCTCATGAGCTTGTGCTCGAGGCATACTCGAGATTTAGCCATAGAAATCCTCTAGCAAAATCTTTATGTGGAATTTTGTGCTCCAGAGCCTGATGGGGTCGCAGGCAATAACCGATTTCGACTCTCCAGGAAGACAAAGTACTCGAACGCACCCAAACGTGAACAGAATCCTGTTCGGCAGAGCTGCCTGGGAGCACTTTGCTGATGCACTCAGCAGTGCAGCTGCTCAAACCAGAGTAGAGGTTACTGAGTTTCACTGTTTGCCGGCCACGCCGAGCGCCCATATTGTCATAAAGTAGGACATAGCGATAATGATGCTTCCTGTGCTTAAATGCAAACAAGGATGCTCCTCTTTCTGCCAACAGGTGCCGTCAACAGGTGCTCATAATTCGTAGTTGAAAGTCTGTCCCCACAGAATCATTCTGTGGTGGGCTAACTGAGTCGCTTATATTGCTCGATGTGTTGCCTCTTGTTCGACGCATACTGGGAAAACCCAGTGCCAGTGCAGGGTAGAAACGGGCTCTTGTTCCAGCCTCAGAAACACCTGAAAGCCATCAGTGGAATACCAGTATGCCGCTGTTGCGACCTTTATACGGGCACCGATATTTGCTCGAAGAGGTGTTCAGATTGACAAAGCATCACTCTCTTCAATGAGCTGGCACAGGTTGTCCACATGTGTTCTCGCTGTGCTGTACAGCCGGTACTCAGGCATCGATCAAGAAGATGGATTGTGTGATACCGTTAGACACAAACAGCTCAGGAAAGAATCAAAGAACGTTATTGCTGAAGTCGTCAAGCAAAGTCACACCAAAAGGCTGACAGCTACAAATGTTTTCTAGTGCTGTTCATTGACGGATGAAGAAGATTATTCACATAAAGTGCAATGGAAACTGTTAAGCCTAATAAATAGTGATTTCCTGCTGTCTTCAACAGGTACGTTAATTCTCGCCAGAATCACAAAACTTATTTATCACTTGGGTCATGTCGACACGTCACGCCAGATAGGCTCATGGTATTTAATAATGTACCGGTAACAGTTTCGTTGATAATGTGTATGGCTTATTAAAGAATGCCTTAATAAAATTCTTCACTTACATTGTGTTGAGGTTTCAAGGAATCACTTTCCATTCAAGTTTTCACAGTAGCGCCTATCACCCAGAGGGTGCACTTACATGGCATCGCGCATCACTAGTCTGCCACGTAAATGTTGCTTGAATTGAGAGGCCATGAGTTCCTCTAGTCATTGAAGTTGAACTGAAAAATAGTGACCACTGAAAGTCTCAAGTCCCAAGAGTTATAAAATAGAGACATAGTGTTAGTTCGTGAGTTTGTCTTCCTCACATACATGAAAGACACTATGAAAGAGGTTACCGCCCATCACGACCAAGTACTGGTGTTATTACCGTTCCAGATCTTCACTGAACAATATGCCGGGCCCTTATTTCACTGAAAAGAAAATAGCGCATGGTGCCAAACTCGATAGAGTCATCTTTCAATCTCGCAGTGTGTCACATTAACATGCTGAAAAAGCACACACTCTTGTTCATCACAGGTTAGAGAGTTCAAAACAGGTGAAAGGCATTGCCGTTCTTCTGCACGTTGGTGATAGTGACTGCATATTGATGACAAGATGGCTTGAGAGCGCGTTATGTAAAGTTAGATGTTTCACCAGTGCAAATGCTGTTGTTCATTCACCGTTCTCGGGTCGGACAGTCAATGATATTGTGACATACATTACATTTACGACGCTTCATTGAGTCGTGTTGAACAAACCTATCAAGTACCATAATGAGGATGAGGTGAGATATTTGTTGAGTTCATTCTTGAGCCTCCCTGTATTTTGGTTCGATGGTATCGCCCAGGTTATGTACGGATTATCGGCGTCACAATGCCAGCCGCTACTCGACTCGACGACAGATCAATCATTGGTGCCGTAACCAGCGCTACGTACCCGCACCACGGCGCACTTTCTGCCTTACTTACAGTTGGGATGCCACACTGTCACTTTCCAACGATTCAGCCACTGTGACAGCTGGTGCCTCTACTGTAGTGCATACCTGGGATCTGAAGCATTTGCCGCCTGAGTGGCTCAGATCATGTTGACCGCCATAAAGTGCGAGTTTGAGCCAGCCTATCTCTCGGAGCACATGGATTAGGTGCATTTCTGTTATGCCAGATTCTTCCACGCCGCGAGAATGCTGCTACTTTCCGCGGTAAGCCATTAAACCGCCAGACATAGAACCGCTGACGTAAGAGAGCTGAATCAGCCGCGTTCACCCTTATGTAAAGCGTCACCTGTACCAGATTTGAACAAATCGCCGTAGATGCTAGTGCCAGAGGTGCTGGTGCACTAAAAGAGCGGAGGATCATCTCGGTTTACACATACACGACAAATGTCGTCTTAATAATAGAACAGTTATTTGCTGTTGTTACTCTGTAATATTTTCTTGTTCCAGTGCCTGCCGTATACGATCATAACCCCTGGCCCGATGCTATGCGTTGGCGTGATTGCAAAACCACTTGAGACACACAGTATATATTCGTGTGTGAAAATGATTCAAATAGCTGTTGTTGTACAAAGCACAGGAGAGTTCATTGAAATATTAATAAGAACTCTGTGGGCCAGTTTCTGGAGTAGCCAGACAGTGTTGTCCTGTGTGTGTGTGTGTGTGTGTGTTTCTTTCTTCCTCTTCCTCACAGGTGAACAGTCACTCTCAATGTCATCACCACCACACAGCTCTCCATCAAATTCATGACAAACCATCATTTACACGCACGTGCTGGCGGCTTGTAGCCACTCTTACTCGCCACTCATCATCATTGTTTGTTGCGTTGTTGTTATGTATCCAAGACGTCGCCATACCGTCGGGTGAACTTCGTGCCAATACACTAGCTGGCGGACACCACTGTATTTTTTGCCGTTGTCGCTGCCAGCGCAGGCTAGTTCAGGTACAGAGCTTCTATTGCCTTTTCGCTTCTCGCCCCATTGTCGCGGTGTTTATAACAAACCTAGAGTTTGACGGTAGAGCTGTTGGCACCAGAAAGAGCTGCACCACTTTTACTTGTCACAATAATAACTTGCATGAGCTTATGCACTCCTCCAGACCAGCCGGCCAGCCTGCTGGAGCCACAGTTCAGGACTTGCAGAGCTAGGTCCTCAGCTTACTGATGCTGAGGGCGACTATGGTGTCAGAACGAGCCAGTCACGAATACATTTCACAGAAAGCTGTAGATATCGGCCATCTGCCAATTAGCTGGGCCTGGGAGTGATCTGTATTTCTGGGATACGTAGATGGGACCAGCTGCAATTTCATGGATGTGAGTGCCATGTGCCTTAGGAGGTTCACCAGTAGTTTGGGAACAGGACTATGCAGGTCTGCCTGAAACATCTTGGACAGACTGCATCGTGAGGCTGACAATGCCAGTGAACATCACTTCTGTCAGCCCAGCCTAAAGGTCTTACTACACGTTTGCTATATGTGATCACACAGGAACAGCCGAGCTTGCATCCTGTTTCACTTTTATATACAGTACAGTAGTTTGACACACCTGTCAGGTTTCTTTTTCATATTTACCATATAATATGTTATGAAGACTTAAACTACAGAAACGTCTACTAACTCAGTTTAATGAACAAATATATTTGAGATTCTTAAAAATTTTCGTTTTTTTGATTTACAGTATCACTTGGCATTCTCAACCACATGATACCTGAATGCATTGGTGCGTGCCTGTTGTGCTTCATTTCTGAATTTCATAGTTCCCACGCATTTGAGACACAAAGATAAAGGGTGGCAGTTATTCGTCATTTCTCGTTATCAGCATCGTATCTTTCCGCAACAGACATCGCAACATCAACCAGCCCTAAGATGATCACCCGGTAATACCAGGAATGCTAATAGCAGCACTTCGTTAGCTGAAACACGCAGTACGGATATTAGATCGGTACCCGTTCTTAGACAATTCTGAGATTTGTTTCAACCTTCAACGAAAATTCTGCAGTGAAACATCATAGATAAACAGATAAAGGTGATATGGTGCTTGCTGAGACACTGATTTTTCAAATGGTTATAAAGCATAGCATGTCATTATATATTTTCAGAAGCATGGTAATATCTCACTGTCATTTGTTTTTCAACGTATGGCAATTCTGATCAAGAGCAAGAGTGAGTGCCGCGTCGTGATTGATCGCCCACACAACACCTTACTTCACCAATTGAGATGAAGCGGGAACCCGCTAGTAGAAAGGTCAACAGCTCGTGCCACATGCGGGAGCTCCTCTCGTGACCAAAGGAAAGATTCATGGAGTTGGCTTGAACGCCAAGAGGCAGCTCAGATCATATAAAGGCAACTTGAAGAATTGTTTACTTTTTTGTTGTTGTTGGTTACTTTCTCATGATTCATGTGTCATTTCATAGTTTGGATATCTTCTCAAACTTTTTGACCGGTACTATGTCACAAGCTAAATATAATAAACACGGGTTTTCCAGGTTTTGTCATCGTTGATTTAATTATAAAACTAAAATACTATATCATTAGAGATTATTTAACATTTGTTCAAGAAAGGCATACCAGTACTAACGTTACGTTTGTAAAACAAATGCAAGCAACAAAATATCAGATATTATCTTATCGGTGACGCAGAATCGCATTTCGGTAAAGCGCGTTCCCTTCAGCCGATTATGTACCGTTTTCCTCCTTTCGATGAGTAGGCAAGGATCGACGCCATGCGGGTGCGGTAGCGTTCAATTTTAGCCATCCGAACACAAACAGTGGCTAACAAGATACAACAGGCCCCAAACATCTCTTAAACGTAGAACACAAACAGAAAAACAGCCGCCTGGCATGGCTCACCGTAGACACGAGTGGCTGGAATCATTCAGTCAGCTGCTGAAATGTACAAAAACATAGAACAACACATAGAATGCCACTCACACTAAACTGTAATAAGTGCTGGGATATTGAGAACACAGCTGGGAGGGACCTTGACTTAAACAGCTTCAGATCCTGGGATATCCTTCCTCGCTCACCAAACAACAGTGTTTTTCACAGAACGCTCAAACTGATGGCACTGCAATGCCGATTTTCAAAATGTCTGCGGACTGACGCAATGTCTGCTGGAATTACTAGTCAGTTACCATAGCAGAAACCAGGTTTATGGCTAAACATAATCCTTGCTTATGATGCTTAATTTAATATAGTTACCATTAACATCAAAGATCTAATTATAGGGATGAGGCTTTCGAAAATGAACCTTTATTTGAAGCGTCAGTCCTCACTGCCAGAGGCGCGGGATCATTATGCTCTCGAGTCAATACAATCATCAACAGACAATCGGTGCTATGGTCATGGTATTTGTCCGCACAATGCGTTGCGTTTTGCCTTGAAGAATATTGCAGCCGTGGGGTTTTTAGTCACTACAAGAAAAGCGTTGAGTGTTAAAGGGCCAAGATCAAAGAAAACAATCAGGTCGTTGATCCTCAGCAGTAGTAACAAACATGTGTGTGTGAAGCGATGTCTCGACTGCCAGTGATGGAGGTCGCCGCACTCGTTTCTAATATATTCGGAGCAACATTAGTCATCAATACCACCCATTGTTTGTCCACACAATGACACTCGTTTGGTGCCTATTCACACCCTTTCCTTTTATCTACTTCTCCTAAATCGTAGGTATTCAATGTTTTGGCCGATCAACATTACCGATTGCAGTTATAGTGGGGAAAACAGTTTGATACACGTTTATTTCTTGCAGTTTTCCGACAGAGGCTATATCATGGTACACGGAGATGGAATAAAAACAAAATCCAGAAAAACACGTATATTTGGAACAGAAATTCTTGTTACGTCAGCTGATACACAAGAAATTCTTCTTTCCCCAGACTTTCGCGTTACGCTATATTGCCGCTCTCTCCAAATATAAATTTATTGCTTCAGTCTGGTGTCTCGCTATATCACTCGTTGCCCTGGCCGTGTTCGTCGTTGCATGTTACTGGGTCAGCATCTGATGGGCTCCCATCCATTCAGTGCAGTTAAAATGTTATTCCAAAGAATGCCAAAGCCACCTTCCATACTTGTTGGGATGGTGTTCTTGGGCCAGTCCTCTTCTTCAAAGTGAGTGGGAGTTTGCACCAAAGCTCTGGCTTGAATATTTCATCACACATTTTCTGGGAT